>NW_026137478.1:0-21554 GCF_009805555.1 Andrographis paniculata | reverse complement strand
TGTTTTTCCTTTATATTATTGAGGGACGTCCAATCTTCAAGCATTCAAATGCCCCGTGGACCCATCACTCGAAGCCGAGCTCGTCAATTTCAAAATCCGTCACTGCATTGATCAGACGATTTTTCATGGAGAATCAATTTAAGGATGATGCTTGGAGACCACTTAGCCCTCACCTGACGCTCCTTCAATGGGACCCGCAAGAATCCCAATTGAAAGATCAAGAGAATCGCTAATAATGGAAGGTTATCAAGGAATCATCACTTATAGAGAGAATCACTATCATGGAAGTATATCAAGAGAATCCTCACTTAGGAGAGAATCACCAATCATGGAAGTATATCAAGGGAATCATCACTTATGAGAGAATCACTAAATTATTGAAGTTATCAAGGGAATCATCACTTATTTCCTTTTATTATAAGTTTCCATATAGTAAATTCCATATCTAAAACTTCCCTAATTATTTATTTCCTTATAGTTAGAGTTACCTTTTGGTTTGTTTCCTTTATTATTTGTTGCCTTTTATTTTCCTCAAGGACCTCTATATAAGGTCCTTGCCTATCATTGTAATGCAAACCTTTTTTTACATCTTGAATTGAATTTCACTTTTATATTTTCTAGTGTTAGGGAGTGATTTCCTCGCATTTAGAATCTCAAATCGGGTCTTGGAGTGATTCCATCGGTTCGTGGCTTCAATCCTTTGCAGTGGGATTTAGCCTATTGTTTGTGTTTTACCTATGGATTGATTTTCAGGTCCGAGACTTATTCTCGTGGTTGGTTATCATCAACTACTAATTCACATTCTCTGCACTATCTTTCTTCTTCCTTCTCTTTTCTTTTATACATATTCTTAATCCATTTGTTCTATTGAACTTTGTGGGTAAGAAAATTATGTTGGTTATAATTATACGCGGCCGGGCCGTGTCATCTGGTATCAGAGCTAGTTGATACAATCTCTTGATTGATATCACCGGTTCTTATTTAAAAAAAAAAATAGCAAAAAAAAAAAAAAGTAAAAAAAAGCAAAAAAAAAAACGAAAAAGAGGCAAAAAACAAAAACGAAAAAAAAGTTTATTATCAAATATAAATATATTGTTATTTACTTCTAGTTCTCGAATCATCTTTTCTTTTATCAAAAAAAAAAATAAAAAAATCTATTTAGATTATTTGTCTTCTACCTTCATTCTGAACTTATATTTCTTTTGGTTTCCCTACTGTTTTGGATTTTTTGGCTATCGTCTTTGGAGAATTCCATCGATTTGATTTGAGTCCTTTTTGCGAGACGGAGAGGTACATAAGGTGTGGAGTGATACACGAGAATTCTAGTGAGTTATTTTCTTTTTTTTTTTTCTTCTATTTCTAATGGCAGGGGGTGAAGGATCCAATTCTCAACAAGTTGATGTACAAGGTCTTCTCAACACCATTCTACAAGAGTTCAAAACTCTCCACTATTCTCGATTGGAATTGATGAATAATAGGATGGATCAACTGCAAGAGAATCAACAAAAGTTACAGGAGAATATCCGACTGTTACCAAACCGAAACTCAGAGGCGAAATGATGTTCAAAAAAACCGCATTTTGAGGCCAAACACAACATCCGGCCCCCACCCCCACACAACTTTGACGAACCCGATGATGAGGAGTTTGAAGGAAATTGGGAACGACGTAGGCATCATAATAACTATCACCGACGGGATGGAGATGAGGCTATCAACTCGATCAAGTTTCAAGTGCCACCGTTCCAAGGAAAATCCGACCCTGAAGTATTTTTGCAATGGGAACGAAGGTTAGAACTAATCTTTGATGTTCAACAATTAACTAACCAACAAAAACTCCGTGTGGCTGTAATGGAGTTTTCAGATTATGCCCTTGCATGGTGGGACCAATTGAGCATCAACCGCTGCAGAAATAGGGAGGCTCCAGTGCGTACTTGTACAGAACTTCGTACACTCATGCGGAAGAGGTTTGTTCCTTCTCATTACCATCGTGAAGTATTGCGGAGATTGCGGAGCATACAACAAGGGTCTCGGTCAGTGGAGGAGTACTATGAGGAGCTTGAAACACTTCTTCTACAAGCCGATATCCATGAAGATCAGGAGCAAACGATGTCTAGATTTTTGAATGGGCTTCAAAGGGATATTGTTGATACGGTAGAGATGTACCAATACGTGGACCTCAAGGAGATGGTACACTTGGCCATAAAGGTGGAGAAGCAACTAAAATCAAAGAGGATGCAAGGTAATCCGTTTAAACTTGCTCCAATTGTAGGGTTACCTAAAGCGCCGCTTCCACAACACATCAACAAAGGAAAAGAGGAGTCCAATTCAAAGTCCTCCTTAGAATCACCCGCAGCAAAAGGTACTCCGGATACAAGTGCATCTACTCTTTCATATAGCCTAACTACCCCTCAACCTCTCAAATCTTCATCCTCACCAATAAATACATCTGCCCCGAGCCACTCTCAAATACTTTACCCTTCTACTCAAAAATCAAACACGAGTGTAGTGATTCAGGGTGAAACCAGCTGCAATCTTAAACACGAGAGTGAGAGGTCTAATCTTTTTATGTGTAGGAAGGAAGCTTTACGCTTGGAACATGGAGTTCATTGTTTGCTATTACTTTCTAAACCTACTTATTTTTCCATGAATGACTCTAACAAACTTCCATCTAGTTTTTCTAACTTATTGCAGGCGTATGATGATGTTTTTCATGATGAAGTACCCCATGGTTTACCACCCACTCGTGGGATTGAGCACCAAATTGATTTTGTCCCGGGAGCATCAATTCCTAATCGGCCAGCCTATTGAGCCAACCCGGATGAGGTAAAAGAAATACAAAGGCAAGTCGAGGATCTACTGAGCAAAGGTTGGATTTGTGAAAGCCTAAGTCCTTGTGTTGTACCTGTCCTATTGGTGCCAAAAAAAGATGGAGGTTGGCGCATGTGTGTTGATTGCCGAGCCGTCAACGCTATAACGGTTAAGTATCGTCATCCCATTCCTAGATTAGATGACATGCTTGATAATTTGTGTGGTTCTGTAATTTTTTCAAAAATTGATTTAAAAAGTGGCTATCACCAAATTCGGATGAATCAAGGTGATGAATGGAAAACTGCCTTCAAGACTTCTTTTGGTCTATATGAGTGGTTAGTTATGCCATTTGGACTTACCAATGCCCCAAGCACATTCATGCGATTGATGAATCATGTTTTAAGGAATTTTATAAATAAGTTTGTGGTAGTATACTTTGATGACATACTTGTTTATAGTACTTCTATTGAAACACATGTTGAACATTTACAAGCAGTTTTAGATGTTTTACGGGTTGAGAAGTTATATGCTAACTTGAAAAAATGCGACTTTTGTGTCGACAAGTTTGGGTTTTATTGTAGGAAAAGATGCAGTATGTGTAGATCCTGCGAATATTGCAGCCATCCAAGAGTGGCCTACACCTACTAACGTGCGTGATATCCGCAGTTTCCATGGCCTTGCAAATTTCTACCGTCAATTTGTGCGGAACTTTAGCACTATTGCAGCACCCTTAACTGCAGTTATCAAAAAAGAGGATAAGTTTGAGTGGGGAAGTAAACAAAAAAATGCTTTTGATACTTTAAATTCGAAACTTACATGTGCACCCGTAATTTCTTTAAACCGTTTGAACTTGATGCCTCTGGTGTAGGTATTGACGCCGTCCTCTCGCAAGAAAAGAGACCCGTTGCATTTTTCAGTGAAAAGCTACATGGCCCTGCGTTGAATTACTCAACCTACAATAAGGAATTGTACTCCTTAGTGCGGGCCCTGCAAACATGGCAACATTATGTACGTCCTCCCTAAGCTGAAGGTGCAATTCGTCGGTGTACAACGTGCCTCTCGTTGAAGTCTACTGTTCATCCACGCGGTTTGTATACTCCCCTACCTATTCTTGAATCCCCTTGGGTTGATATTTCTATAGATTTCATATTAGGTTTGCCTAGGAGTAGGTCTGCTAAAAATTCAATATTTGTTGTGGTTGATCGCTTTTCAAAAATAACACATTTTATTCCATCCACAAAAACCATTGATGCTAACCATGTTGCTTCATTATTTTTCAAAGAGGTTCTTAGATTGCATGGTGTTCCAAGATCCATTGTTTTTGATAGGGATTCTCGACTTTTAAGTTATTTTTGGAAAACACTTTGGGCTAAATTAGGTACACAATTAATGTTTTCCACATCACACCACCCACAAACTGATAGTCAAACAGGAGTTGTTAATCAAACTGTGGGTAGCTTATTACATGCCTTAGTTCATGAGAATTTGAAGAGTTGGGAAAAATGTTTAGCTCATGCTAAATTGGCATATAACCGTACAATTCATAGCTCTACAAATTGTTCTCCATTTGAGGTTGATTACGGTTTTAACCCATTAACTACTCTTGATCTTATGCCATTGCCACGCAATGAGCACGTTTGTTCTGATGGCAGAAAAAGGGTTGAATTTGTCCAACAATTTCATTCTCAAGTTCGGGATGACCTACGAAAGGCAGCTGATAATTATGCAAAACAAGCTAACTGTGGGCGCAACAAAGTTGTATTCGAGATAGGAGATTGGTCTTGGCTACACTTAAGGAAGGAAAGATTTCCAGAATTACGAAAGTTCAAACTTACTCCCCATGGCGATGGGCCTTTTTGAGTGTTGGAACGCATTAATGATAATGCCTACAAACTTGAACTCCCAGGTGAGTACCAAGTCCATGCTACTTTTAATGTTTCTGACTTAAGCCCTTTTGATACAGCGGATGAATATCTTGTTCGGGAGAACAAGAAAGCTTTTCAAGAAGGAGGGAATGACGAGGACGTCCAATCTTCAAGCATTCAAATGCCCGTGGGACCCATCACTCGAAGCCGAGCTCGTCAATTTCAAAAATCCGTCACTGCATTGATCAGACGATTTTTCATGGAGAATCAATTTAAGGATGATGCTTGGAGACCACTTAGCCCTCACCTGACGCTCCTTCAATGGGACCCGCAAGAATCCCAATTGAAAGATCAAGAGAATCGCTAATAATGGAAGGTTATCAAGGGAATCATCACTTATAGAGAGAATCACTAATCATGGAAGTATATCAAGAGAATCCTCACTTATGGAGAGAATCACCAATCATGGAAGTATATCAAGGGAATCATCACTTATGGAGAGAATCACTAAATCATTGAAGTATATCAAGGGAATCATCACTTATTTCCTTTTATTATAAGTTTCCATATAGTATAATTCCATATCTAAAACTTCCCTAATTATTTATTTCCTTATAGTTAGAGTTACCTTTTGGTTTGTTTCCTTTATTATTTGTTGCCTTTTATTTTCCTCAAGGACCTCTATATAAGGTCCTTGCCTATCATTGTAATGCAAACCTTTTTTTTACATCTTGAATTGAATTTCACTTTTATATTTTCTAGTGTTAGGGAGTGATTTCCTTGCATTTAGAATCTCAAATCGGGTCTTTGGAGTGATTCCATCGCGTGGCTTCCAATCCTTTGCAGTGGGAATTAGCCTATTGTTTGTGTTTTACCTATGGATTGATTTCAGGTCCGAGACTTATTCTCGTGGTTGGTTATCATCCATACTAATTCACATTCTCTGCACTATCTTTCTTCTTCCTTCTCTTTTCTTTTATACATATTCTTAATCCATTTGTTCTATTGAACTTTGTGGGTAAGAAAATTATTTTGGTTATAATTATACGCGGCCGGGCCGTGTCAATTATATAGCGTGTTATAGATTATAGTTACTTTGTGCTCTATATTTCTAATTACAATGCTTTTCGTATTTGTCGTAGAGTGTTCGAAATTAGTATATTTTGCGCTTTTGTTTTTTCTATGTTTTTCCTTTATATTATATAGTATATTATTAGATTATAGTTACTTTGTACTCTATAGTTCTAATTACAATGCTTTTCTTATTTGTTGTAGAGTGTTCGAAATTAGTATACTTAACGCTTTTGTTATTATAATGTTTTTCCCTTATATTATATACCATGTTATTAGAATATACTTACTTTGTGCTCTATAGTTCTATTTACAGTGCTTTTCGTATTTGTTGTAGAGTGTTCGAAATTAGTATATTTAGCCCTTTTGTTTTTTCAATGTTTTACCATTATATTATATAGCATCTTATTAGATTATAGTTACTTTGTGGTCTATAGTTCTAATTACAGTACTTTTCTTATTTGTTGTAGAGTGTTCGAAATTAGTATATTTAGCACTTTTGTTTTTTCAATGTTTTTCCTTTATATTATATAGCATGTTATAGATTGTACTTACTTTGTGCTCTATAGTTCTAATTACAGTGCTATTCGTATCTGTTGTAGAGTGTTCGAAATTAGTATATTTTGCGCTTTTGTTTTTTCAATGTTTTTTCCATATATTATATAGCATGTTATAGATTATTCTTACTTTGTGTTCTATAGTTCTAATTAAAATGCTTTTCGTATTTGTTGTAGAGTGTTCAAAATTAGTTTATTTTGCGCTTTTGTTTTTTCAATGTTTTTCCTTTATATTATATAGTATATTATTAGATTATAGTTACTTTTTGCTCTATAGTTCTAATTACAGTCCTTTTCTTATTTGTTGTAGAGTTTTCGAAATTAATAAATTTAGTGCTTTTGTTTTTTCAATGTTTTTCCATTATATTATATACCATGTTATCAGATATTATACTTACTTTGTGCTCTATAGTTCTAATTGCAGTGCTTTTTGCATTTTTTGTAGAGTGTTCGAAATTAGTATATTTAGCGCTTTTGTTTTTTCAATATTTTTCCCTTATGTTATATACCATGTTATTAGATTATACTTACTTTGTGCTCTATAGTTCTAATTACAGTACTTTTCTTATTTGTTGTAGAGTGTTCGAAATTAGTATATTTAGCGCGTTTGTTTTTTCAATGTTTTTCCATTATATTATATAGCAGGTTATAGATTATACTTACTTTGTGCTCTATAGTTCTAATTACAGTACTTTTCTTATTTGTTGTAGAGTGTTCGAAATTAGTATATTTAGCGGTTTTGTTTTTTCAATGTTTTTCCATTATATAGCATGTTATCAGATTATACTTACTTTGTGCTGTATAGTTCTAATTATAGTGCTTTTCGTATTTGTTGTAGAGTGTTCGAAATTAGTATATTTTGCGCTTTTATTTTTTCAATATTTTTTCTTTATATTATATAGCATGTTATACATTATACTTACTTTGTGCTCTATAGTTCTAAATACAGTGCTTTTCTTATTTGTTGTAGAGTGTTCAAAATTAGTATATTTAGCGCTTTTGTTTTTTCAATGTTTTTCCTTTATATTATATAGCATGTTATCAGATTATACTTACTTTGTGCTCTATAGTTCTAATTACAGTGCTTTTCTTATTTGTTGTAAACTGTTCGAAATTAGTATATTAAGCGCTTTTGTTTTTTCAATGTTTTTATTATATTATATAGCATGTTATAGATTATACTTACTTTGTGTTCTATAGTTCTAATTAAAGTGCTTTTCTAATTTGTTGTAGAGTGTTCGAAATTAGTATATTTAGCGCTTTTGTTTTTTCAATGTTTTTCTTTTATATTATATAGCATGTTATAGATTATACTTACTTTGTGCTCGATAGTTCTAACTGCAGTGCTTTTCGTATTGTTGTAGAGTGTTCGAAATTAGTATATTTAGCGCTTTTGTTTTTTCAATTTTTTTCCATTATATTATATAGCATGTTATCAGATTATACTTACTTTGTGATCTATAGTTCTAATTAAAGAGCTTTTCTTATTTGTTGTAGAGTGTTCGAAATTACTATATTTAGCGGTTTTGTTTTTTCAATGTTTTTCCATTATATTATATAGCATGTTATGAGATTATACTTACTTTGTGCTCTATAGTTCTAATTACAGTGCTTTTCGTATTTGTTGTAGAGTGTTCGAAATTAGTATATTTAGCGCTTTTGTTTTTTCAATGCTTTTCCTTTGTATTATATAGCATGTTATAGATTATACGTACTTTTTGCTCTATAGTTCTAATTGCAGTGCTTTTTGCATTTGTTGTAGAGTGTTCGAAATTAGTGTATGTAGCGTTTTGTTTTTTCAATGTTTTTCCCTTATATTATATAGCATGTTATAGATTATACTTACTTTGTGCTCGATAGTTCTAACTGTAGTGCTTTTCATATTTGTTGTAGAGTGTTCGAAATTAGTATATTTAGCGCTTTTGTTTTTTCAATGTTTTTCCTTTATATTTTATAGCATGTTCTAGATTATACTAACTTTGTGTTCTATAGTTCTAATTACAGTGCTTTTCTTATTTGTTGTAGAGTGTTCGAAATTAGTATATTTAGCGCTTTTGTTTTTTCAATGTTTTTCCATTATATTATATAGCATGTTATCAGATTATACTTACTTTGTGCTGTATAGTTCTAATTACAGTTCTTTTCGTATTTGTTGTAGAGTGTTCGAAATTAGTATATTTTGCGCTTTTGTTTTTTCAATATTTTTTCTTTATATTATATAGCATGTTATAGATTATACTTACTTTGTGCTCTATAGTTCTAAATACAGTGCTTTTCTTATTTGTTGTAGAGTGTTCGAAATTAGTATATTTAGCGCTTTTGTTTTTTCAATGTTTTTCCTTTATATTATATAGCATGTTATCAGATTATACTTACTTTGTGCTCTATAGTTCTAATTACAGTGCTTTTCTTATTTGTTGTAAAGTGTTCGAAATTAGTATATTAAGCGCTTTTGTTTTTTCAATGTTTTTATTATTTTATATAGCATGTTATAGATTATACTTACTTTGTGTTCTATAGTTCTAATTAAAGTGCTTTTCTAATTTGTTGTAGAGTGTTCGAAATTAGTATATTTAGCGCTTTTGTTTTTTCAATGTTTTTCTTTTATATTATATAGCATGTTATAGATTATACTTACTTTGTGCTCGATAGTTCTAACTGCAGTGCTTTTCGTATTGTTGTAGAGTGTTCGAAATTAGTATATTTAGCGCTTTTGTTTTTTCAATGTTTTTCCATTATATTATATAGCATGTTATCAGATTATACTTACTTTGTGATCTATAGTTCTAATTACAGAGCTTTTCTTATTTGTTGTAGAGTGTTCGAAATTACTATATTTAGCGCTTTTGTTTCTTCAATGTTTTTGCATTATATTATATAGCATGTTATGAGATTATACTTTGTGCTCTATAGTTCTAATTACAGTGCTTTTCTTATTTGTTGTAGAGTGTTCGAAATTAGTATATTTAGCGCTTTTATTTTTTCAATGCTTTTCCTTTATATTATATAGCATGTTATCAGATTATACTTACTTTGTGCTCTATAGTTCTAATTACAGTGCTTTTCTTATTTGTTGTAAAGTGTTCGAAATTAGTATATTAAGCGCTTTTGTTTTTTCAATGTTTTTATTATTTTATATAGC
The DNA here is from genome assembly GCF_009805555.1 of Andrographis paniculata. Lineage (NCBI taxonomy): Eukaryota > Viridiplantae > Streptophyta > Magnoliopsida > Lamiales > Acanthaceae > Andrographis > Andrographis paniculata. Next base: position 12,111 of record NW_026137478.1, on the reverse strand, counting down.
ATGTTATAGATTATACTTACTTTGTGTTCTATAGTTCTAATTAAAGTGCTTTTCTAATTTGTTGTAGAGTGTTCGAAATTAGTATATTTAGCGCTTTTGTTTTTTCAATGTTTTTCTTTTATATTATATAGCATGTTATAGATTATACTTACTTTGTGCTCTATAGTTCTAATTGCAGTGCTTTTCGTATTGTTGTAGAGTGTTCGAAATTAGTATATTTAGCGCTTTTGTTTTTTCAATGTTTTTCCATTATATTATATAGCATGTTATCAGATTATACTTACTTTGTGATCTATAGTTCTAATTACAGTGCTTTTCTTATTTGTTGTAGAGTGTTCGAAATTAGTATATTTAGCGCTTTTGTTTTTTCAATGTTTTTGCATTATATTATATAGCATGTTATGAGATTATACTTTGTGCTCTATAGTTCTAATTACAGTGCTTTCTTATTTGTTGTAGAGTGTTCGAAATTAGTATATTTAGCGCTTTTATTTTTTCAATGTTTTTCCTTTATATTATATAGCATGTTATCAGATTATACTTACTTTGTGCTCTATAGTTCTAATTACAGTGCTTTTCTTATTTGTTGTAAAGTGTTCGAAATTAGTATATTAAGCGCTTTTGTTTTTTCAATGTTTTTATTATTTTATATAGCATGTTATAGATTATACTTACTTTGTGTTCTATAGTTCTAATTAAAGTGCTTTTCTAATTTGTTGTAGAGTGTTCGAAATTAGTATATTTAGCGCTTTTGTTTTTTCAATGTTTTTCTTTTATATTATATAGCATGTTATAGATTATACTTACTTTGTGCTCAATAGTTCTAATTGCAGTGCTTTTCGTATTGTTGTAGAGTGTTCGAAATTAGTATATTTAGCGCTTTTGTTTTTTCAATGTTTTTCCATTATATTATATAGCATGTTATAGATTATACTTACTTTGTGCTCTATAGTTCTAATTACAGAGCTTTTCTTATTTGTTGTAGAGTGTTCGAAATTAGTATATTTAGCGCTTTTGTTTTTTCAATGTTTTTCATTATATTATATAGCATGTTATAGATTATACTTTGTGCTCTATAGTTCTAATTACAGTGCTTTTCTTATTTGTTGTAGAGTGTTCGAAATTAGTATATTTAGCGCTTTTGTTTTTTCAATGCTTTTCCTTTATATTATATAGCATGTTATAGATTATACTTACTTTGTGCTCTATAGTTCTAATTACAGTGCTTTTCGTATTTGTTGTAGAGTGTTCGAAATTAGTATATTAAGCGCTTTTGTTTTTTCAATGTTTTTATTATTTTATATAGCATGTTATAGATTATACTTACTTTGTGTTCTATAGTTCTAATTAAAGTGCTTTTCTATTTGTTGTAGAGTGTTCGAAATTAGTATATTTAGCGCTTTTGTTTTTTCAATGTTTTTCTTTTATATTATATAGCATGTTATAGATTATACTTACTTTGTGCTCTATAGTTCTAATTGCAGTGCTTTTCGTATTGTTGTAGAGTGTTCGAAATTAGTATATTTAGCGCTTTTGTTTTTTCAATGTTTTTCCATTATATTATATAGCATGTTATAGATTATACTTACTTTGTGATCTATAGTTCTAATTACAGTGCTTTTCTTATTTGTTGTAGAGTGTTCGAAATTAGTATATTTAGCGCTTTTGTTTTTTCAATGTTTTTGCATTATATTATATAGCATGTTATGAGATTATACTTTGTGCTCTATAGTTCTAATTACAGTGCTTTTCTTATTTGTTGTAGAGTGTTCGAAATTAGTATATTTAGCGCTTTTGTTTTTTCAATGTTTTTCCTTTATATTATATAGCATGTTATAGATTATACTTACTTTGTGCTCTATAGTTCTAATTACAGTGCTTTTCTTATTTGTTGTAGAGTGTTCGAAATTAGTATATTTAGCGCTTTTGTTTTTTCAATGTTTTTATTATTTTATATAGCATGTTATAGATTATACTTACTTTGTGCTTCTATAGTTCTAATTAAAGTGCTTTTCTATTTGTTGTAGAGTGTTCGAAATTAGTATATTTAGCGCTTTTGTTTTTTCAATGTTTTTCTTTATATTATATAGCATGTTATAGATTATACTTACTTTGTGCTCTATAGTTCTAATTGCAGTGCTTTTCGTATTGTTGTAGAGTGTTCGAAATTAGTATATTTAGCGCTTTTGTTTTTTCAATGTTTTTCCATTATATTATATAGCATGTTATAGATTATACTTACTTTGTGCTCTATAGTTCTAATTACAGTGCTTTTCTTATTTGTTGTAGAGTGTTCGAAATTAGTATATTTAGCGCTTTTGTTTCTTCAATGTTTTTCCATTATATTATATAGCATGTTATGAGATTATACTTTGTGCTCTATAGTTCTAATTACAGTGCTTTTCTTTTTTGTTGTAGAGTGTTCGAAATTAGTATATTTAGCGCTTTTGTTTTTTCAATGTTTTTCCATTATATTATATAGCATGTTATAGATTATACTTACTTTGTGTTCTATAGTTCTAATTAGAGTGCTTTTCGTATTTGTTGTAGAGTGTTCGAAATTAGTAAATTTTGCGCTTTTGTTTTTTCAATGTTTTTCCTTTATATTATATAGCATGTTATAGATTATACTTACTTTGTGCTCTATAGTTCTAATTACAGTGCTTTTCGTATTTGTTGTAGAGTGTTCGAAATTAGTATATTTAGCGCTTTTGTTTTTTCAATGTTTTTCCTTTATATTATATAGCATGTTATAGATTATACTTACTTTGTGCTCTATAGTTCTAATTACAGTGCTTTTCTTATTTGTTGTAGAGTGTTCGAAATTAGTTTATTTAGCGCTTTTGTTTTTTCAATGTTTTTCGTTTATATTATATAGCATGTTATTATACTAACTTAGTGCTCTATAGTTCTAATTACAGTGCTTTTCTTATTTGTTGTAGAGTGTTCGAAATTAGTATATTTAGCGCTTTTGTTTTTTCAATGTTTTTCCTTTATATTATATAGCATGTTATAGATTATACTTACTTTGTGCTCTATAGTTCTAATTACAGTGCTTTTCTTATTTGTTGTAGAGTGTTCGAAATTAGTATATTTAGCGCTTTTGTTTTTTCAATGTTTTTATTATTTTATATAGCATGTTATAGATTATACTTACTTTGTGCTCTATAGTTCTAATTAAAGTGCTTTTCGTATTTGTTGTAGAGTGTTCGAAATTAGTATATTTAGCGCTTTTGTTTTTTCAATGTTTTTCTTTATATTATATAGCATGTTATAGATTATACTTACTTTGTGCTCTATAGTTCTAATTGCAGTGCTTTTCGTATTGTTGTAGAGTGTTCGAAATTAGTATAATTAGCGCTTTTGTTTTTTCAATGTTTTTCCATTATATTATATAGCATGTTATAGATTATACTTACTTTGTGCTCTATAGTTCTAATTACAGTGCTTTTCGTATTTGTTGTAGAGTGTTCGAAATTAGTATATTTAGCGCTTTTGTTTTTTCAATGTTTTTGCATTATATTATATAGCATGTTATAGATTATACTTTGTGCTCTATAGTTCTAATTACAGTGCTTTTCGTATTTGTTGTAGAGTGTTCGAAATTAGTATATTTAGCGCTTTTGTTTTTTCAATGTTTTTCCTTTATATTATATAGCATGTTATAGATTATACTTACTTTGTGCTCTATAGTTCTAATTACAGTGCTTTTCGTATTTGTTGTAGAGTGTTCGAAATTAGTATATTAGCGCTTTTGTTTTTTCAATGTTTTTTTTTTATATAGCATGTTATAGATTATACTTACTTTGTGCTCTATAGTTCTAATTAAAGTGCTTTTCGTATTTGTTGTAGAGTGTTCGAAATTAGTATATTTAGCGCTTTTGTTTTTTCAATGTTTTTCTTTATATTATATAGCATGTTATAGATTATACTTACTTTGTGCTCTATAGTTCTAATTGCAGTGCTTTTCGTATTGTTGTAGAGTGTTCGAAATTAGTATATTTAGCGCTTTTGTTTTTTCAATGTTTTTCCATTATATTATATAGCATGTTATAGATTATACTTACTTTGTGCTCTATAGTTCTAATTACAGTGCTTTTCGTATTTGTTGTAGAGTGTTCGAAATTAGTATATTTAGCGCTTTTGTTTTTTCAATGTTTTTCCTTTATATTATATAGCATGTTATAGATTATACTTTGTGCTCTATAGTTCTAATTACAGTGCTTTTCGTTTTGTTGTAGAGTGTTCGAAATTAGTATATTTAGCGCTTTTGTTTTTTCAATGTTTTTCCTTTATATTATATAGCATGTTATAGATTATACTTACTTTGTGCTCTATAGTTCTAATTACAGTGCTTTTCGTATTTGTTGTAGAGTGTTCGAAATTAGTATATTTAGCGCTTTTGTTTTTTCAATGTTTTTCCTTTATATTATATAGCATGTTATAGATTATACTTACTTTGTGCTCTATAGTTCTAATTACAGTGCTTTTCGTATTTGTTGTAGAGTGTTCGAAATTAGTATATTTAGCGCTTTTGTTTTTTCAATGTTTTTCCTTTATATTATATAGCATGTTATAGATTATACTTACTTTGTGCTCTATAGTTCTAATTACAGTGCTTTTCGTATTTGTTGTAGAGTGTTCGAAATTAGTATATTTAGCGCTTTTGTTTTTTCAATGTTTTTCCTTTATATTATATAGCATGTTATTATACTACTTTGTGCTCTATAGTTCTAATTACAGTGCTTTTCTTATTTGTTGTAGAGTGTTCGAAATTAGTATATTTAGCGCTTTTGTTTTTTCAATGTTTTTTTTATATTATATAGCATGTTATAGATTATACTTACTTTGTGCTCTATAGTTCTAATTACAGTGCTTTTCGTATTTGTTGTAGAGTGTTCGAAATTAGTATATTTAGCGCTTTGTTTTTTCAATGTTTTTCCTTTATATTATATAGCATGTTATAGATTATACTTACTTTGTGCTCTATAGTTCTAATTGCAGTGCTTTTCGTATTTGTTGTAGAGTGTTCGAAATTAGTATATTTAGCGCTTTTGTTTTTTCAATGTTTTTCCTTTATATTATATAGCATGTTATAGATTATACTTACTTTGTGCTCTATAGTTCTAATTGCAGTGCTTTTTGTATTTGTTGTAGAGTGTTCGAAATTAGTATATTTAGCGTTTTGTTTTTTCAATGTTTTTCCTTTATATTATATAGCATGTTATAGATTATACTTACTTTGTGCTCTATAGTTCTAATTGTAGTGCTTTTCGTATTTGTTGTAGAGTGTTCGAAATTAGTATATTTAGCGCTTTGTTTTTTCAATGTTTTTCCTTTATATTATATAGCATGTTATAGATTATACTTACTTTGTGCTCTATAGTTCTAATTACAGTGCTTTTCGTATTTGTTGTAGAGTGTTCGAAATTAGTATATTTAGCGCTTTTGTTTTTTCAATGTTTTTCCTTTATATTATATAGCATGTTATAGATTATACTTACTTTGTGCTCTATAGTTCTAATTACAGTGCTTTTCGTATTTGTTGTAGAGTGTTCGAAATTAGTATATTTAGCGCTTTTGTTTTTTCAATGTTTTTATTATATTATATAGCATGTTATAGATTATACTTACTTTGTGCTCTATAGTTCTAATTGCAGTGCTTTTCGTATTTGTTGTAGAGTGTTCGAAATTAGTATATTTAGCGCTTTTGTTTTTTCAATGTTTTTCCTTTATATTATATAGCATGTTATAGATTATACTTACTTTGTGCTCTATAGTTCTAATTGCAGTGCTTTTCGTATTTGTTGTAGAGTGTTCGAAATTAGTATATTTAGCGCTTTTGTTTTTTCAATGTTTTTCCTTTTATTATATAGCATGTTATAGATTATACTTACTTTGTGCTCTATAGTTCTAATTGCAGTGCTTTTCGTATTTGTTGTAGAGTGTTCGAAATTAGTATATTTAGCGCTTTTGTTTTTTCAATGTTTTTCCTTTATATTATATAGCATGTTATAGATTATACTTACTTTGTGCTCTATAGTTCTAATTGCAGTGCTTTTCGTATTTGTTGTAGAGTGTTCGAAATTAGTATATTTAGCGCTTTTGTTTTTTCAATGTTTTTCTTTATATTATATAGCATGTTATAGATTATACTTACTTTGTGCTCTATAGTTCTAATTGCAGTGCTTTTCGTATTTGTTGTAGAGTGTTCGAAATTAGTATATTTAGCGCTTTTTTTTTCAATGTTTTTCCTTTATATTATATAGCATGTTATAGATTATACTTACTTTGTGCTCTATAGTTCTAATTACAGTGCTTTTCGTATTTGTTGTAGAGTGTTCGAAATTAGTATATTTAGCGCTTTTGTTTTTTCAATGTTTTTATTATATTATATAGCATGTTATAGATTATACTTACTTTGTGCTCTATAGTTCTAATTGCAGTGCTTTTCGTATTTGTTGTAGAGTGTTCGAAATTAGTATATTTAGCGCTTTTGTTTTTTCAATTTTTTCTTTATATTATATAGCATGTTATAGATTATACTTACTTTGTGCTCTATAGTTCTAATTGCAGTGCTTTTCGTATTTGTTGTAGAGTGTTCGAAATTAGTATATTTAGCGCTTTTGTTTTTTCAATGTTTTTCCTTTATATTATATAGCATGTTATAGATTATACTTACTTTGTGCTCTATAGTTCTAATTGCAGTGCTTTTTGTATTTGTTGTAGAGTGTTCGAAATTAGTATATTTAGCGCTTTTGTTTTTTCAATGTTTTTCCTTATATTATATAGCATGTTATAGATTATACTTACTTTGTGCTCTATAGTTCTAATTGCAGTGCTTTTCGTATTTGTTGTAGAGTGTTCGAAATTAGTATATTTAGCGCTTTTGTTTTTTCAATGTTTTTCCTTTATATTATATAGCATGTTATAGATTATACTTACTTTGTGCTCTATAGTTCTAATTGCAGTGCTTTTCGTATTTGTTGTAGAGTGTTCGAAATTAGTATATTTAGCGCTTTGTTTTTTCAATGTTTTTCCTTTATATTATATAGCATGTTATAGATTATACTTACTTTGTGCTCTATAGTTCTAATTGCAGTGCTTTTCGTATTTGTTGTAGAGTGTTCGAAATTAGTATATTTAGCGCTTTTGTTTTTTCAATGTTTTTCCTTTTATTATATAGCATGTTATAGATTATACTTACTTGTGCTCTATAGTTCTAATTACAGTGCTTTTCGTATTTGTTGTAGAGTGTTCGAAATTAGTATATTTAGCGCTTTTGTTTTTTTCAATGTTTTTCCTTTATATTATATAGCATGTTATAGATTATACTTACTTTGTGCTCTATAGTTCTAATTACAGTGCTTTTCGTATTTGTTGTAGAGTGTTCGAAATTAGTATATTTAGCGCTTTTGTTTTTTCAATGTTTTTCTTTATATTATATAGCATGTTATAGATTATACTTACTTTGTGCTCTATAGTTCTAATTACAGTGCTTTTCTTGTTTTTGTGTAGAGTGTTCGAAATTAGTATATTTAGCGCTTTTGTTTTTTCAATGTTTTTCCTTTATATTATATAGCATGTTATAGATTATACTTACTTTGTGCTCTATAGTTCTAATTACAGTGCTTTTCGTATTTGTTGTAGAGTGTTCGAAATTAGTATATTTAGCGCTTTTGTTTTTCAATGTTTTTTTATATTATATAGCATGTTATAGATTATACTTACTTTGTGCTCTATAGTTCTAATTAAAGTGCTTTTCGTATTTGTTGTAGAGTGTTCGAAATTAGTATATTTAGCGCTTTTGTTTTTTCAATGTTTTTCTTTTATATTATATAGCATGTTATAGATTATACTTACTTTGTGCTCTATAGTTCTAATTGCAGTGCTTTTCGTATTTGTTGTAGAGTGTTCGAAATTAGTATATTTAGCGCTTTTGTTTTTTCAATGTTTTTCCTTTATATTATATAGCATGTTATAGATTATACTTACTTTGTGCTCTATAGTTCTAATTGCAGTGCTTTTGTATTTGTTGTAGAGTGTTCGAAATTAGTATATTTAGCGTTTTGTTTTTTCAATGTTTTTCCTTATATTATATAGCATGTTATAGATTATACTTACTTTGTGCTCTATAGTTCTAATTGCAGTGCTTTTCGTATTTGTTGTAGAGTGTTCGAAATTAGTATATTTAGCGCTTTTTGTTTTTCAATGTTTTTCCTTTATATTATATAGCATGTTATAGATTATACTTACTTTGTGCTAATAGTTCTAATTACAGTGCTTTCGTATTTGTTGTAGAGTTCGAAATTAGTATATTTAGCGCTTTTGTTTTTTCAATGTTTTTCCTTATATTATATAGCATGTTATAGATTATACTTACTTTGTGCTCTATAGTTCTAATTACAGTGCTTTTCGTATTTGTTGTAGAGTGTTCGAAATTAGTATATTTAGCGCTTTTGTTTTTTCAATGTTTTTCCTTTATATTATATAGCATGTTATAGATTATACTTACTTTGTGCTCTATAGTTCTAATTGCAGTGCTTTTCGTATTTGTTGTAGAGTGTTCGAAATTAGTATATTTAGCGCTTTTGTTTTTTCAATGTTTTTCCTTTATATTATATAGCATGTTATAGATTATACTTACTTTGTGCTCTATAGTTCTAATTGCAGTGCTTTTTTATTTGTTGTAGAGTGTTCGAAATTAGTATATTTAGCGTTTTTTTTTTTTTCAATGTTTTTCCTTATATTATATAGCATGTTATAGATTATACTTACTTTGTGCTCTATAGTTCTAATTGCAGTGCTTTTCGTATTTGTTGTAGAGTGTTCGAAATTAGTATATTTAGCGCTTTTGTTTTTTCAATGTTTTTCCTTTATATTATATAGCATGTTATAGATTATACTTACTTTGTGCTCTATAGTTCTAATTACAGTGCTTTTCGTATTTGTTGTAGAGTGTTCGAAATTAGTATATTTAGCGCTTTTGTTTTTTTCAATGTTTTTCCATTATATTATATAGCATGTTATAGATTATACTTACTTTGTGCTCTATAGTTCTAATTATAGTGCTTTTCGTATTTGTTGTAGAGTGTTCGAAATTAGTATATTTGCGCTTTTGTTTTTTCAATGTTTTTCTTTATATTATATAGCATGTTATAGATTATACTTACTTTGTGCTCTATAGTTCTAATTGCAGTGCTTTTCGTATTTGTTGTAGAGTGTTCGAAATTAGTATATTTAGCGCTTTTGTTTTTTCAATGTTTTTCCTTTATATTATATAGCATGTTATAGATTATACTTACTTTGTGCTCTATAGTTCTAATTACAGTGCTTTTCGTATTTGTTGTAGAGTGTTCGAAATTAGTATATTTAGCGCTTTTGTTTTTTCAATGTTTTTCCTTTATATTATATAGCATGTTATAGATTATATACTTTGTGCTCTATAGTTCTAATTGCAGTGCTTTTCGTATTTGTTGTAGAGTGTTCGAAATTAGTATATTTAGCGCTTTTGTTTTTTCAATGTTTTCCTTTATATTATATAGCATGTTATAGATTATACTTACTTTGTGCTCTATAGTTCTAATTGCAGTGCTTTTCGTATTTGTTGTAGAGTGTTCGAAATTAGTATATTTAGCGTTTGTTTTTTCAATGTTTTTCCTTTATATTATATAGCATGTTATAGATTTACTTACTTTGTGCTCTATAGTTCTAATTACAGTGCTTTTCGTATTTGTTGTAGAGTGTTCGAAATTAGTATATTTAGCGCTTTGTTTTTTCAATATTTTCCTTTATATTATATAGCATGTTATAGATTATACTTACTTTGTGCTCTATAGTTCTAATTGCAGTGCTTTCGTATTTGTTGTAGAGTGTTCGAAATTAGTATATTTAGCGCTTTGTTTTTTCAATGTTTTTCCTTTATATTATATAGCATGTTATAGATTATACTTACTTTGTGCTCTATAGTTCTAATTACAGTGCTTTTCGTATTTGTTGTAGAGTTCGAAATTAGTATATTTAGCGCTTTTGTTTTTCAATGTTTTTCCTTTATATTATATAGCATGTTATAGATTATACTTACTTTGTGCTCTATAGTTCTAATTACAGTGCTTTTCGTATTTGTTGTAGAGTGTTCGATTTTAAATTATTAGCGCTTTTGTTTTTTCAATGTTTTTCCTTTATATTATATAGCATGTTATAGATTATACTTACTTTGTGCTCTATAGTTCTAATTGCAGTGCTTTCGTATTTGTTGTAGAGTGTTCGAAATTAGTATATTTAGCGCTTTGTTTTTTCAATGTTTTTCCGTTATATTATATAGCATGTTATAGATTATACTTACTTTGTGCTCTATAGTTCTAATTACAGTGCTTTTCGTATTGTTGTAGAGTGTTCGAAATTAGTATATTTAGCGCTTTTGTTTTTCAATGTTTTCCTTTATATTATATAGCATGTTATAGATTATACTTACTTTGTGCTCTATAGTTCTAATTGCAGTGCTTTTCGTATTGTTGTAGAGTGTTCGAAATTAGTATATTTAGCGCTTGTTTTTTCAATGTTTTTCTTTATATTATATAGCATGTTATAGATTATACTTACTTTGTGCTCTATAGTTCTAATTACAGTGCTTTTCGTATTGTTGTAGAGTGTTCGAAATTAGTATTTAGCGCTTTGTTTTTTCAATGTTTTTCCTTTATTATATAGCATGTTATAGATTATACTTACTTTGTGCTCTATAGTTCTAATTGCAGTGCTTTCGTATTTGTTGTAGAGTGTTCGAAATTAGTATTTAGCGCTTTTGTTTTTTCAATGTTTTCCTTATATTATATAGCATGTTATAGATTATACTTACTTGTGCTCTATAGTTCTAAATACAGTGCTTTTCGTATTTTGTAGAGTGTTCGAAATTAGTATATTTAGCGCTTTTGTTTTTCAATGTTTTCCTTTATATTATATAGCATGTTATAGATTATACTTACTTTGTGCTCTATAGTTCTAATTGCAGTGCTTTTCGTATTTGTTGTAGAGTGTTCGAAATTAGTATATTTAGCGCTTTTGTTTTTCAATGTTTTCCTTTGTATTATATAGATGTTTATAGATTATACTTACTTTGTGCTCTATAGTTCTAATTACAGTGCTTTTCGTATTTGTTGTAGAGTGTTCGAAATTAGTATATTTAGCGCTTTTTTTTTCAATGTTTTCCATTATATTATATAGCATGTTATAGATTATACTTACTTTGTGCTCTATAGTTCTAATACAGTGCCTTTCGTATTTGTTGTAGAGTGTTCGAAATTAGTATATTTAGCGCTTGTTTTTTCAATGTTTTCCTTTATATTATATAGAATGTTATAGATTATACTTACTTTGTGCTCTATAGTTCTAATTGAGTGTTTTTCGTATTTGTTGTAGAGTGTTCGAAATTAGTATATTTAGCGCTTTTGTTTTTCAATGTTTTTCCATATATTATATAGCATGTTATAGATATACTTACTTTGTGCTCTATAGTTCTAATTACGGTGCTTTCTTATTTGTTGTAGAGTGTTCGAAATTAGTATATTTGCGCTTGTTTTTTCAATGTTTTTTATATTATATAGCATGTTATAGATTATACTTACTTTGTGCTCTATAGTTCTAATTACAGTGCTTTTCGTATTTGTTGTAGAGTGTTCGAAATTAGTATATTTAGCGCTTTTGTTTTTTCAATGTTTTTCCTTTATATTATATAGCATGTTATAGATTATACTTACTTTGTGCTCTATAGTTCTAATTGCAGTGCTTTCTTATTTCTTGTAGAGTGTTCGAAATTAGTATATTTAGCGCTTTTTTTTCAATGTTTTTTATATTATATAGCATGTTATAGATTATACTTACTTTGTGCTCTATAGTTCTAATTAAGTGCTTTCTATTTGTTGTAGTAGAGTGTCGAATTAGTATATATTTAGCGCGCTTTTGTTTTTCAATGTTTTTCTTTTATATCATATAGCATGTTATAGATTATACTTACTTTGTGCTCTATAGTTCTAATTGCAGTGCTTTTCGTATTGTTGTAGAGTGTTCGAAATTAGTATATTTAGCGCTTTTGTTTTTTCAATGTTTTTCCTTTAT
>NW_026137477.1:0-36169 GCF_009805555.1 Andrographis paniculata | reverse complement strand
TTTATATTATATAGCATGTTATAGATTATACTTACTTTGTGCTCTATAGTTCTAATTAAGTGCTTTTCGTATTTGTGTAGAGTGTTCGAAATTAGTACATTTGGCGCTTTGTTTTTTCAATGTTTCCTTTATAATATAGCATGTTATAGATTATACTTACTTTGTGCTCTATAGTTCTAATTACAATGCTTTTCGTATTTGTTGTACAGTGTTCGAAATTAGTGTATTTAGCGCTTTTTTTTTTCAATGATTTTCCTTTATATATATAGCATGTTATAGATTATACTTACTTTGTGCTCTATAGTTCTAATTGCAATGCTTTTCGTATTTGTTGTAGAGTGTTCGAAATTAGTATATTTAGCGCTTTTGTTTTTCAATGTTTTCCTTATATTATATATGCATGTTATAGATTATACTTTCTTTGTGCTCTATAGTTCTAATTGCAGTGCTCTTCGTTATTGTTATAGAGTGTTCGAAATTAGTATATTAGCGCTTTTGTTTTGTCAATATTTTTTCTTTATATTATATACAGCATGTTATAGAATATCTTACTTTTTGCTCTATAGTTCTAATTGCAGTCCATTTTGTATTTTTTGTAGAGTGTTCGAAATTAGTATATTTAGCGCTTTGTTTTTTCAATGTTTTTCTTATATTATATAGCATGTTATAGATTATACTTTTGTGCTCTATAGTTCTAATTGCAGTGCTTTTTGTATTGTTGAGAGTGTTCGAAATTAGTATATTAGCGCTTTGTTTTTTCAATGTTTTTCCTTTATATTATATAGCATTTATAGATTATACTTACTTGTGCTCTATAGTTCTAATTGCAGTGCTTTTCGTATTTGTTGTAGAGTGTTCGAAATTAGTATATTTAGCGCTTTTGTTTTTTCAATGTTTTTCTTTATAATATATAGCATGTTATAGTTATATACTTACTTTGCTCTATAGTTCTAATTGCAATGCTTTCGTATTTGTTGTAGAGTGTTCGAAATTAGTATATTTAGCGCTTTTGTTTTTTCAATGTTTTTCCTTTATATTATATATAGCATGTTATAGATTATACTTACTTTGTGCTCTATAGTTCTAATTGCAGTGCTTTTTGTATATTTGTAGAGTGTTCGAAATTAGTATATTTAGCGCTTTTTGTTTTTCAATGTTTCTTTATATTATATATAGCATGTTATAGATTATACTTACTTTGTGCTCTATAGTTCTAATTGCAGTGCTTTTCGTATTTTTTGTAGAGTGTTCGAAATTAGTATATTTAGCGCTTTTGTTTTTTCAATGTTTTTCCTTTATATTATATAGCATGTTATAGATTATACTTTTGTGCTCTATAGTTCTAATTGAGTGCTTTTCGTATTTGTTGTAGAGTGTTCGAAATTAGTATATTTAGCGCTTTTGTTTTTTCAATTTTTCCTTTATATTATATAGCATGTTATAGATTATACTTACTTTGTGCTCTATAGTTCTAATTGCAGTGCTTTTCGTATTTGTTGTAGAGTGTTCGAAATTAGTATATTTAGCGCTTTTGTTTTTCAATGTTTTTCCTTTATATTATATAGCATGTTATAGATTATACTTACTTTGTGCTCTATAGTTCTAATTGCGGTGCTTTTCGTATTCGTTGTAGAGTGTTCGAATTAGTACATTAGCGCTTTTGTTTTTTCAATGTTTTTCCTTTTTATATTATATAGCATGTATAGATTATACTTACTTTGTGCTCTATAGTTCTAATTGCAGTGCTTTTCGTATATTTGTAGAGTGTTCGAAATTAGTATATTAGCGCTTTTTTTTTTCAATGTTTTTCCTTTATATTATATAGCATGTTATAGATTATACTTACTTTGTGCTCTATAGTTCTTATTGTTGTGCTTTTCGTATTTGTTGTAGAGTGTTCGAAATAGTATATTTAGCGCTTTTGTTTTTTCAATGTTTTTTCCTTTATATTATATAGAATGTTATAGATTATACTAACTTTGTGCTCTATATTCTAATTGCAGTGCTTTTCGTATTTGTTGTAGAGTGTTCGAAATTAGTATATTTAGCGCTTTTGTTTTTTCAATGTTTTTCCTTTATATTATATAGCATGTTATAGATTATACTTACTTTGTTCTCTATAGTTCTAATTGCAGTGCTTTTCGTATTTGTTGTAGAGTGTTCGAAATTAGTATATTTAGCGCTTTGTTTTTTCAATGTTTTTCCATTATATTATATATAGCATGTTATAGATTATACTTACTTTGTGCTCTATAGTTCTAATTGCAGTGCTTTTCGTATTTGTTGTAGAGTGTTCGAAATTAGTATATTTAGCGCTTTTTTTTTTCAATGTTTTCCTTTATATTATATAGCATGTTATAGATTATACTTACTTTGTGCTCTATAGTTCTAATTGCAGTGCTTTTCGTATTTGTTGTAGATTGTTCGAAATTAGTGTATTTAGCGCTTTTGTTTTTTCAATGTTTTTTCTTTATATTATATAGCATGTTATAGATTATACTTACTTTTGTCTATAGTTCTAATTACAGTGCTTTTCGTATTTGTTGTAGAGTGTTCGAAATTAGTAAATTTAGCGCTTTTGTTTTTTCAATGTTTTCCTTTATAATATAGCATGTTATAGATTATACTTACTTTGTGCTCTATAGTTCTAATTGCAGTGCTTTTCGTATTTGTTGTAGAGTGTTCGAAATTAGTGTATTTAGCGCTTTTGTTTTTTCAATGTTTTTCCTTTATATTATATAGCATGTTATAGATTATACTTACTTTGTGCTCTATAGTTCTAATTGCAGTGCTTTTCGTATTTGTTGTAGAGTGTTCGAAATTAGTATATTTAGCGCTTTGTTTTTTCAATGTTTTTCCTTTATATATATATAGCATGTTATAGATTATACTTACTTTGTGCTCTATAGTTCTAATTGCAGTGCTTTTCGTATTTGTTGTAGAGTGTTCGAAATTAGTATATTTAGAACTTTTGTTTTTTCAATGTTTTTTCTTTATATTATATAGCATGTTATAGATTATACTTACTTTGTGCTCTATAGTTCTAATTGCAGTGCTTTTGTATTTTTTGTAGAGTGTTCGAAATTAGTATATTTAGCGCTTTTGTTTTTTCAATGTTTTTCTTTATATTATATAGCATGTTATAGATTATACTTTTGTGCTCTATAGTTCTAATTGAAGTGCTTTTCGTATTTGTTGTAGAGTGTTCGAAATTAGTATATTTAGCGCTTTGTTTTTTCAATGTTTTTCCTTTATATTATATAGCATTTATAGATTATACTTACTTTGTGCTCTATAGTTCTAATTGCAGTGCTTTTCGTATTTGTTGTAGAGTGTTCGAAATTAGTATATTTAGCGCTTTGTTTTTTCAATGTTTTTCCTTTATATTATATAGCATGTTATAGATTATACTTACTTTGTGCTCTATAGTTCTAATTGCAGTGCTTTTCGTATTTGTTGTAGAGTGTTCGAAATTAGTATATTTAGCGCTTTGTTTTTTCAATGTTTTTCCTTATATTATATAGCATGTTATAGATTATACTTACTTTGTGCTCTATAGTTCTAATTGCAGTGCTTTTCGTATTTGTTGTAGAGTGTTCGAAATTAGTATATTTAGCGCTTTTTTTTTCAATGTTTTTCCTTTATATTATATAGCATGTTATAGATTATACTTACTTTGTGCTCTATATAGTTCTAATTGCAGTGCTTTTCGTATTTGTTGTAGAGTGTTCGAAATTAGTATATTTAGCGCTTTTGTTTTTTCAATGTTTTTTCTTCATATTATATAGCATGTTATAGATTATACTTACTTTGTGCTCTATAGTTCTAATTACAGTGCTTTTCGTATTTGTTGTAGAGTGTTCGAAATTAGTACATTTAGCGCTTGTTTTTTTCAATGTTTTCCTTTATAATATAGCATGTTATAGATTATACTTACTTTGTGCTCTATAGTTCTAATTGCAGTGCTTTTCGTATTTGTTGTAGAGTGTTCGAAATTAGTATATTTAGCGCTTTTGTTTTTTCAATGTTTTTCCTTTATATTTATAGCATGTTATAGATTATACTTACTTTGTGCTCTATAGTTCTAATTGCAGTGCTTTTCGTATTTGTTGTAGAGTGTTCGAAATTAGTATATTTAGCGCGTTTGTTTTTTCAATGTTTTTCCTTTATATTATATAGCATGTTATAGATTATACTTACTTTGTGCTCTATAGTTCTAATTGCAGTGCTTTTCGTATTTGTTGTAGAGTGTTCGAAATTAGTACATTTAGCGCTTTTGTTTTTTCAATGTTTTCCTTTATATTATATAGCATGTTATAGATTATACTTACTTTGTGCTCTATAGTTCTAATTGCAGTGCTTTTCGTATTTGTTGTAGAGTGTTCGAAATTAGTATATTTAGCGCTTTTGTTTTTTCAATGTTTTTCCTTTATATTATATAGCATGTTATAGATTATACTTACTTTGTGCTCTATAGTTCTAATTGCAGTGCTTTTCGTATTTGTTGTAGAGTGTTCGAAATTAGTATATTTAGCGCTTTTGTTTTTTCAATGTTTTTCCTTTATATTATATAGCATGTTATAGATTATACTTACTTTGTGCTCTATAGTTCTAATTGCAGTGCTTTTCGTATTTGTTGTAGAGTGTTCGAAATTAGTACATTTAGCGCTTTTGTTTTTTCAATGTTTTTCCTTTATATTATATAGCATGTTATAGATTATACTTACTTTGTGCTCTATAGTTCTAATTGCAGTGCTTTTCGTATTTGTTGTAGAGTGTTCGAAATTAGTATATTTAGCGCTTTTGTTTTTTCAATGTTTTTCTTTATATTATATAGCATGTTATAGATTATACTTACTTTGTGCTCTATAGTTCTAATTGCAGTGCTTTTCGTATTTGTTGTAGAGTGTTCGAAATTAGTATATTTAGCGCTTTTGTTTTTTCAATGTTTTTCCTTTATATTATATAGCATGTTATAGATTATACTTACTTTGTGCTCTATAGTTCTAATTGCAGTGCTTTTGTATTTGTTGTAGAGTGTTCGAAATTAGTATATTTAGCGCTTTTGTTTTTTCAATGTTTTTCCTTTATATTATATAGCATGTTATAGATTACTTACTTTGTGCTCTATAGTTCTAATTGCAGTGCTTTTCGTATTTGTTGTAGAGTGTTCGAAATTAGTATATTTAGCGCTTTTGTTTTTTCAATGTTTTTCCTTTATATTATATAGCATGTTATAGATTATACTTACTTTGTGCTCTATAGTTCTAATTGCAGTGCTTTTCGTATTTGTTGTAGAGTGTTCGAAATTAGTACATTTAGCGCTTTGTTTTTTCAATGTTTTTCCTTTATATTATATAGCATGTTATAGATTATACTTACTTTGTGCTCTATAGTTCTAATTGCAGTGCTTTTCGTATTTGTTGTAGAGTGTTCAAAATTAGTATATTTAGCGCTTTTGTTTTTTCAATGTTTTTCCTTTATATTATATAGCATGTTATAGATTATACTTACTTTGTGCTCTATAGTTCTAATTGCAGTGCTTTTCGTATTTGTTGTAGAGTGTTCGAAATTAGTACATTTAGCGCTTTTGTTTTTTCAATGTTTTTCCTTTATATTATATAGCATGTTATAGATTATACTTTGTGCTCTATAGTTCTAATTGCAGTGCTTTTCGTATTTGTTGTGGTGTGTTCGAAATTAGTATATTTAGCGCTTTTGTTTTTTCAATTTTTTCCTTTATATTATATAGCATGTTATAGATTATACTTACTTTGTGCTCTATAGTTCTAATTGCAGTGTTTTTCGTATTTGTTGTAGAGTGTTCAAAATTAGTAAATTTAGCGCTTTTGTTTTTCAATGTTTTTCCTTTATATTATATAGCATGTTATAGATTATACTTACTTTGTGCTCTATAGTTCTAATTGCAGTGCTTTTCGTATTTGTTGTAGAGTGTTCGAAATTAGTGCATTTAGCGCTTTTGTTTTTTCAATGTTTTTCCTTTATATATATATAGCATGTTATAGATTATACTTACTTTGTGCTCTATAGTTCTAATTGCAGTGCTTTTCGTATTTGTTGTAGAGTGTTCGAAATTAGTACATTTAGCGCTTTTTTTTTCAATGTTTTTCCTTTATATTATATAGCATGTTATAGATTATACTTTGTGCTCTATAGTTCTAATTGCAGTGCTTTTCGTATTTGTTGTGGAGTGTTCGAAATTAGTACATTTAGCGCTTTTGTTTTTTCAATGTTTTTCCTTTATATTATATAGCATGTTATAGATTATACTTACTTTGTGCTCTATAGTTCTAATTGCAGTGCTTTTCGTATTTGTTGTAGAGTGTTCGAAATTAGTATATTTAGCGCTTTTGTTTTTTCAATGTTTTTCCTTTATATTATATAGCATGTTATAGATTATACTTACTTTGTGCTCTATAGTTCTAATTGTAGTTTTTCGTATTTGTTGTAGAGTGTTCGAAATTAGTATATTTAGCGCTTTTTTTTTTCAATGTTTTTCCTTTACATTATTCTATAGCATGTTATAGATTATACTTACTTTGTGCTCTATAGTTCTAATTGCGGTGCTTTTCGTATTCGTTGTAGAGTGTTCGAAATTAGTACATTTAGCGCTTTTGTTTTTTCAATGTTTTTCCTTTATATTATATAGCATGTTATAGATTATACTTACTTTGTGCTCCTATAGTTCTAATTGCAGTGCTTTTCGTATTTGTTGTAGAGTGTTCGAAATTAGTACATTTAGCGCTTTTGTTTTTTCAATGTTTTTCCTTTATATTATATAGCATGTTATAGATTATACTTACTTTGTGCTCTATAGTTCTAATTGCAGTGCTTTTCGTATTTGTTGTAGAGTGTTCGAAATTAGTATATTTAGCGCTTTTGTTTTTTCAATGTTTTTCCTTTATATTATATAGCATGTTATAGATTATACTTACTTTGTGCTCTATAGTTCTAATTGCAGTGCTTTTCGTATTTGTTGTAGAATGTTCGAAATTAGTATATTTAGCGCTTTTTTTTTTCAATGTTTTTCCTTTATATTATATAGCATGTTATAGATTATACTTACTTTGTGCTCTATAGTTCTAATTGCAGTGCTTTTCGTATTTGTTGTAGAGTGTTCGAAATTAGTACATTTAGCGCTTTTGTTTTTTCAATGTTTTTTCTTTATATTATATAGCATGTTATAGATTATACTTACTTTGTGCTCTATAGTTCTAATTGCAGTGCTTTTCGTATTTGTTGTAGAGTGTTCGAAATTAGTACATTTAGCGCTTTTGTTTTTTCAATGTTTTTCCTTTATATTATATAGCATGTTATAGATTATACTTACTTTGTGCTCTATAGTTCTAATTGCAGTGCTTTTCGTATTTGTTGTAGAGTGTTCGAAATTAGTATATTTAGCGCTTTTTTTTTTCAATGTTTTTCCTTTATATTATATATAGCATGTTATAGATTATACTTACTTTGTGCTCTATGTTCTAATTGCAGTGCTTTTCGTATTTGTTGTAGAGTGTTCGAAATTAGTATATTTAGCGCTTTTGTTTTTTCAATGTTTTTCCTTTATATTATATAGCATGTTATAGATTATACTTACTTTGTGCTCTATAGTTCTAATTGCAGTGCTTTTCGTATTTGTTGTAGAGTGTTCGAAATTAGTACATTTAGCGCTTTTGTTTTTTCAATGTTTTTCCCTTATATTATATAGCATGTTATAGATTATACTTACTTTGTGCTCTATAGTTCTAATTGCAGTGCTTTTCGTATTTGTTGTAGAGTGTTCGAAATTAGTACATTTAGCGCTTTTGTTTTTTCAATGTTTTTCCTTTATATTATATAGCATGTTATAGATATATACTTTGTGCTCTATAGTTCTAATTGCAGTGCTTTTCGTATTTGTTGTAGTGTGTTCGAAATTAGTATATTTAGCGCTTTTGTTTTTTCAATGTTTTTCCTTTATATTATATAGCATGTTATAGATTATACTTACTTTGTGCTCTATAGTTCTAATTGCAGTGCTTTTCGTATTTGTTGTAGAGTGTTCGAAATTAGTATATTTAGCGCTTTTGTTTTTTCAATGTTTTTCCTTTATATTATATAGCATGTTATAGATTATACTTACTTTGTGCTCTATAGTTCTAATTGCGGTGCTTTTCGTATTTGTTGTAGAGTGTTCGAAATTAGTATATTTAGCGTTTTTGTTTTTTCAATGTTTTTCCTTTATATTATATAGCATGTTATAGATTATACTTACTTTGTGCTCTATAGTTCTAATTGCGGTGCTTTTCGTATTTGTTGTAGAGTGTTCGAAATTAGTACATTTAGCGCTTTTGTTTTTTCAATGTTTTCCTTTATATTATATAGCATGTTATAGATTATACTTACTTTGTGCTCTATAGTTCTAATTGCAGTGCTTTTCGTATTTGTTGTAGAGTGTTCGAAATTAGTATATTTAGCGCTTTTGTTTTTTCAATGTTTTTCCTTTATATTATATAGCATGTTATAGATTATACTTACTTTGTGCTCTGTAGTTCTAATTACAGTGTTTTTCGTATTTGTTGTAGCGTGTTCGAAATTAGTATATTTAGCGCTTTTGTTTTTTCAATATTTTTCCTTTATATTATATAGCATGTTATAGATTATACTTTGTGCTCTATAGTTTTAATTGCAGTGCTTTTCGTATTTGTTGTGGTGTGTTCGAAATTAGTACATTTAGCGCTTTTGTTTTTTCAATGTTTTCCCTTTATATTATATTGCATGTTATAGATTATACTTACTTTGTCCTCTATAGTTCTAATTGCAGTATCTTTCGTATTTGTTGTACAGTGTTAAAAATTAGTATATTTAGCGCTTTTGTTTTTTCAATGTTTTTCCTTTATATTATATAGCATGTTATAGATTATACTTACTTTGTGCTCTATAGTTCTAATTACAGTGGTTTTTGTATTTGTTGTAGAGTGTTCGAAATTATGGTATTTAGCGCTTTTGTTTTTTCAAAGTTTTTCCTTTATATTATATATAGAATGTTATAGATTATACTTACTTTGTGCTCTGTAGTTCTACTTACAGTGTTTTTCGTATTTGTTGTAGCGTGTTCGAAATTAGTATATTTAGCGCTTTTGTTTTTTCAATATTTTTCCTTTATATTATATAGCATGTTATAGATTATACTTTGTGCTCTATAGTTCTAATTGCAGTGCTTTTCGTATTTGTTGTGGTGTGTTCGAAATTAGTACATTTAGCGCTTTTGTTTTTTCAATGTTTTCCCTTTATATTATATTGCATGTTATAGATTATACTTACTTTGTGCTCTATAGTTCTAATTGCAGTGCTTTTCGTATTTGTTGTGGAGTGTTCGAAATTAGTACATTTAGCGCTTTTGTTTTTTCAATGTTTTCCCTTTATATTATATAGCATGTTATAGATTATACTTACTTTGTGCTCTATAGTTCTAATTGTAGTACTTTTCGTATTTGTTATAGAGTATTCGAAATTAGTACATTTAGCGCTTTTGTTTTTTCAATGTTTTTCCTTTACAATATTCTATAGCATGTTATAGATTATATTTACTTTGTGCTCTTTTGTTCTTATTGCGGTGCTTTTCGTATTCGTTGTAGAGTGATCGAAGTAGTACATTTAGCGCTTTTGTTTTTTCAATGTTTTCCCTTTATATTATATAGCATGTTATAGATTATACTTACTTTGTGCCCTATAGTTCTAATTGCAGTGGTTTTCGTATTTGTTGTAGAGTGTTCGAAATTAGTGTATTTAGTGCTTTTGTTTTTTCAATGTTTATCCTTTGTATTATATAGCATGATATAGATTATACTTACTTTGTGCTCTATAGTTCTAATTGCCGTGCTTTTCGTATTTGTTGTAGAGTGTTAAAAATTAGTATATTTAGCGCTTTTGTTTTTACAATGTTTTTCCTTTATATTATATAGCATGTTATAGATTATAGTTACTTTGTGCTCTATAGTTCTAATTACAGTACTTTTTTTATTTGTTGTAGAATGTTCGAAATTAGTGTATTTAGCGCTTTTTTTTTTCAATGTTTTTCCTATATATTATATAGCATGTTATAGATTATAGTTACATTGTGCTCTATATTTCAAATTGCAGTGCTTTTCGTATTTGTTGTACAGTGTTCGAAATAAGTATATTTAGCGCTTTTGTTTTTTCAATGTTTTTTCTTTATATTATATAGCATGTTATAGAATATACTTACTTTGTGCTCTATAGTTCTCGTCTCAGTGCTTTTCGTATTTGTTGTAGAGTGTTCGAAATTAGTATATTTAGCGTTTTTGTTTTTTCAATGTTTTTACTTTATATTATATAGCATGCTATAGATTATACTTACTTCGTGCTCTATAGTTTCAAATTGCAATGGTTTTCTTATTTGTTGTAGAGTGTTCGAAATTTGAATATTTAACGCTTTTTTTTTCACTGTTTTTTCCTTTATATTATATATAGCAGGTTCTAGATTGAACTTACTTTGTGCTCTATACTTCTAATTGCTGTGCTTTTCGTATTTGTTGTAGAGTGTTCGAAACTAGTATATTTAGCGCTTTTGTTTTTTCAATGTTTTTCCTTTACATTATATATAGAATGTTATGGATTATACTAACTTTGTGCTCTATAGTTCTAATTGCAGTGCTTTTCGTATTTGTTGTAGAGTGTTCGAAATTAGTATATTTAGCGCTTTTGTTTTTGCAATGTTTTTCCTTTATATTAGATAGCATGTTATAGATTATACTTACTTTGTTCTCTACAGTTCTAATTGCAATGCTCCTCGTATTTCTTGTAGAGTGTTCCAAATTAGTATATTTAGCGCTTTTGTTTTTTCAATGTTTTTCCATTATATTATATATAGAATGTTTTAGAATATACATGCTTTGTGTTCTATAGTTCTAATTGCCGTGCTTTTCATATTTGTTGTAGAGTGTTCGAAATTAGTATATTTAGCGCATTTTTGTTTTCAATGTTTTTCCTTTATATTATATAGCATGTTATAGATTATACTTACTTTGTGCTCTATAGTAAGTTCTAATTGTAGTGCTTTTCGTATTTGTTGTAGATTGCTCGAAATTAGTGTATTTAGCGCTTTTGTTTTTTCAATGTTTTTTCTTTATATTATATAGCATGTTATAGATTATACTTACTTTGTGCTCTACAGTTCTAATTACAGTGCTTTTCGTATTTGATGTAGAGTGTTCGAAATTAGTACATTTGGCGCCTTTGTTTTTTCAATGTTTCCTTTATAATATAGCATGTTATAGATTATACTTACTTTGTGCTCTATAGTTCTAATTACAATGCTTTTCGTATTTGTTGTAGAGTGTTCGAAATTAGTGTATTTAGCGCTTTTGTTTTTTCAATGATTTTCCTTTGTATTATATAGCATGTTATAGATTATACTTACTTTGAGCTCTATAGTTCTAATTGCAATGCTTTTCGTATTTGTCGTAGAGTGTTCGAAATTAGTATATTTAGCGCTTTTGTTTTTTCAATGTTTTTCCTTTATATTATATATAGCATGTTATAGATTATACTTTCTTTGTGCTCTATAGTTCAAATTGCAGTGCTCTTCGTATATCTTATAGACTGTTCGAAATTAGTATATTTAGAACTTTTGTTTTGTCAATATTTTTTCTTTATATTATATATAGCATGTTCAACAATATTCTTACTTTGTGCTCTATAGTTCTAATTGCAGTCCATTTCGTATTTGTTGTAGAGTGTTCGAAATTAGTATATTTAGCGCTTTTGTTTTTTCAATGTTTTTCCTTTATATTATATAGCATGTTATAGATTATACTTACTTTGTGCTCTATAATTGTAATTGCGGTGCTTTTCGTATTCGTTGTAGAGTGTTCGAAATTAGTACATTTAGCGCTTTTGTTTTTTCAATGTTTTCCCTTTATATTATATAGCATGTTATAGATTATATTTACTTTGTGCTCTATAGTTCTAATTGCAGTGCTTTTCGTATTCGTTGTAGAGAGTTCGAAATTAGTAAATTTAGCGCTTTTGTTTTTTCAATGTTTTTTCTTCATATTATATAGCATGTTATAGATTATACTTACTTTGTGCTCTATAGTTCTAATTGCAGTGCTCTTCGTATTTGTTGTAGAGTGTTCGAAATTAGTATATTTAGCGCTGTTGTCTTTTCAATGTTTTTCCTTTACATTATTCTATAGCATGTTATAGATTATACTTACTTAGTGCTCTATAGTTCTAATTGCAGTGTTTTTCGTATTTAATGTAGAGTGTTCGTAATTAGTATAATTAGCGCTTTTGTTTTTTCAATGTTTTTCCTTTATATTATATAGCATGTTATAGATTATACTTACTGTGCTCTATAATTGTAATTGCGGTGCTTTTCGTATTCGTTGTAGAGTGTTCGAAATTAGTACATTTAGCGCTTTTGTTTTTTTAATGTTTTCCCTTTATATTATATAGCATGTTAGAGATTATACTTACTTTGTGCTCTATAGTTCTAATTGCAGTGCTTTTCGTATTTGTTGTAGTGTGTTCGAAATTAGTAAATTTAGCGCGTTTGTTTTTTCAATGTTTTTCCTTCATAATATATAGCATGTTATAGATTATACTTATTTTGTGCTCTATAATTCTAATTACAGTGCTTTTCGTATTTGTTGTAGAGTGTTCGAAATTAGTATATTTAGCGTTTTTGTTGTTCCAATGTTTTTCCTTTATATTATTCTATAGCACGTTATAGATTATACTTACTTTGTGCTCTATAGTTCTAATTGAAGTGCTTTTCGTATTCGTTGTTGAGTGTTCGAAATTAGAACATTTAGTGCGTTTGTTTTTTCAGTATATTTCCTTCATATTATATAGCATGTTATAGATTATACTTACTTTGTGCCTTATAATTCTAATTACAGTGCTTTTCGTATTTGTTGTAGTGTGTTCGAAATTAGTACATTTAGCGCGTTTGTTTTTTTAATGTTTTTCCTTTATATTATATAGCATGTTATAGATTATACTTACTTTGTGCTCTATAGTTCTAATTGCAGTGCTCTTCGTATTTGTTGTAGAGTGTTCGAAATTAGTATATTTAGCGCTTTTGTTTTTTCAATGTTTTTCCTTTACATTATTCTATAGCATGTTATAGATTATACTTACTTTGTGCTCTATAGTTCTAATTGCAGTGTTTTTCGTATTTGTTGTTGAGTGTTCGAAATTTGTATATGTAGCGCTTTTGTTTATTCAATGTTTTCTCTTTATATTATATAGCATGTTATAATTTATACTTACTTTGTGCTCTATAATTCTAATTACAGTGCTTTTCGTATTTGTTGTAGTGTGTTCGAAATTTGTACATTTAGCGCTTTTGTTTTTTCAACGTTTTTCCTTTACATTATTCTTTAGCATGTTATAGATTATACTTACTTTGTGCTCTATAATTCTAATTGCAGTGTTTTTCGTATTTGTTGTACAGTGTTCGAAATTAGTTATTTAGCGCGTTTGTTTTTTCAATATTTTTTCTTTATATTATATAGCATGTTATAGATTATACTTACTTTGTACTCTATAGTTCTAATTGCAGTACTTTTCGTATTTGTTGTGGTGTGTTCGAAATTAGTATATTTAGCGCGTTTGTGTTTTTTAATGTTTTTCCTTCATATTATATAGCATGTTATAGATTATACTTACTTTGTGCTCTATAATTCTAATTGCAGTGCTTTTCATATTTGTTGTAGAGTGTTCGAAATTAGTACATTTAGCGCTTTTGTTTTTTCAATGTTTTTCCTTTAAATTATATAGCATGTTATAGATTATACTTACTTTGTGCTCTATAGTTCTAATTGCAGTGCTTTTCGTATATGTTGTAAAATGTTAGAAATTTGTACATTTAGCTCTTTTGTTTTTTCAATGTTTTTCCTTTATATTATATAGTATGTTATAGATTATACCTACTTTGTGCTCTATAGTTCTAATTGCAGTGCTTTTCGTATTTGTTGTAGAGTGTTCGAAATTAGTACATTTAGCGCGTTTGTTTTTTCAATATTTTTCCTTTATATTATATAGCATGTTATAGATTATACTTACTTTGCGCTCTATAGTTCTAATTGCAGTGCTTTTCATATTTGTTGTAGAGTGTTCGAAATTAGTACATTTAGCGCGTTTGTCTTTTCAATCACTACAAAAAACTAACCTTTTTGTAATGGAAATTAGGAACGGAATTTATTATGTCCTTATTAGTAACGGAATTAAGGACTGAATTAAAGAAATGATCATCTTTTACCGATTGGCATCGGAATTTAGGAATGGAATAAAATTCGTCCTTAATAGAGATGAAAAATAGGGATAGAAAAAAATCTATCCTAATTGTAGACGGAAATTAGGAAGGAACCAAAAAAATCTTCCCCATTAGAGACGGAAATTAGGTATGAAAATAATTCTATCACAGATAGAAATATAAATTAAAGACAATGTTATTTCATTAGTAATTGGCAACAAAATAAATAACAAATTTAATTCCATCCCAAATTAAGAACGGAACTAGGGACAAAAATTGTTTTCATCCTTAAATAAAAATTAATAAATAATTTATTTATTAAATGAAATAATTAAAATTATTATTTTTCCCTAATTTTTTTACTCAACTAGATTTTTCCAAAGTGTATAAAAATAATTAAAATAGTAATAAATTTTATAAATAATTAAATTAAATTAAAATTAATTATCAAACATAAAATATTAGTGTATTAGATAATAGTATAATTTAAATTAAATATAATTATATAATAAAATTTTATAAAATCTAAAATATGAATTATTAATAAATATTTTTTATTAATATTACTATTATTTAATTTCATAAAAAAAATTAATAATATATAATAATATTTTTGGCATATTACCCTAATCACTTAAATTACACATTTATACTGCTAGCCACACACAGGTCTCTTTCTTCCTTCTCCATTTCTTTCACTTTCCATCTTCTTTCCTCTATATAATATTTTAAAAAATAAAAAATAAAAAATACAAAACCCAAGTTCGAACCATAAACCAGCATATTAGATAATCTGGTTTTGGTTTCCGTTGGACGCCGCTGGTTCGAAGTCGATTAAGCAACAGCTCTACCTCGCATAATACCTCTGAAATTGTCGCTAGCCACACCAGCCGCTTGCCGCCTCTCACCGTCGACCTAGAAAATCAGAGTCGGTTTCTGTGTATGTGTTTCTTTCTCTCATTTTTTTCTACCGGTATAGTGTTGATTTGGGTACAGATTTTGCTTTGAGTTGTATTTTTTAGAGAGATGTTGTGTTGTGTATCTATTTAATTTGATTTGATTTTACATTGTGTCTCTTCGGAAGATGTTGATACTTCGTTGCTTGCACACTAAAGAGGTATGCTGTCAAAGTCTTTTAATCATCATTGATATTGGTTTGACATTGACCTTTTGTTTTCTACTTGTGGTAATTGCTCTCCTGCGATAACAAGATAAAAGGTATACCCTCGGTTGTGAGAAAGATAGTTAACACTTATGATTAGTTATCTTATATTTTAAAAACCACGCCACTCTAATATTTTGTTAAAGATCTGTACATCTGTCTTGATTTTGAAGGCAGTTGCATGGTTTTCCTTTAATAAGGGAAATAGATAGCAATAGATAGCAATATCTTTTCCTTTAAACAGCATATATTCTTCCCCTGTAATTAGCCTTGATTTGTGGCTATTATTGTTTGTATATTCATTGTAATTACACTCTTTATATACGAGTTCTCTGGATCACCACAATTACGGTGAATTCCATATCTTCTATTCTTCTCTACATGGTATCAGAGCAGTAGCGATCCCTACGCTTCTGCAAATCTGATCGTGATCTCTCTTCTCTTCGCCTTTCTGTTCTATCTCTTCTCTCCATGGCTAACCCTACCTCCGATTCTCTCCCAGTAAACACGATGATAAACATGGTTCCCGTCAAACTTGATCCTTCTACATATCTTGTTTGGCATCGCCAAATCCTCCACATGGCCGAGTGTTATGATCTCGAGGGCTTCCTCGATGGATCGACGGTTGCACCAGATGCCACCATTGCCGCCGCTGGAAGTAACCCTTCTCCAAACCCTGCTTACCAACTTTGGCGTACGAAGGATCGAAAACTTCTCTCCGTCATCTGGACCTCGCTGTCGCCGGAGGCCATGTCTGAGGTAATTGATTGCACTACCTCCGCCGCTGCATGGAAAAATCTGCAAGCGGCATTCTCTGATTCTTCAGCCTCACGCACGCATCAGTTGCGTGAGGAACTCCTATCTCTTCGCAAAGCGGATCTCTCTGTTGATGAATACGGCCGCAAATTTAAAGGACTTTGTGATCAACTTTCTGCAATTGGAAAGCCGGTGGACTCCTCTGATCAATCCCACTGGTTTCTACGAGGATTAGGCTTGACTTTTGCCTCCTTTGCTGACACCCGCTTAGCCCTAACCCCGGTACCTGGCTTTCGCGACCTTCTCCACCAGGCTAAGCAATACGAGTCCATGGTTCGTGCAATGGAGGGTTCGGCTCCCCCAGTAGCAGTCTTCAACGCCGAACTTGGGCGTGTGCAGCACCATCCACATGGCGGCCGTGGGCGCAATCATCCCAGCACCCGGCAGCCAGGACCTGGCTTTTCCAACCAGCCGCGTCGTTTTGACGACAACTCAGGCGGCCGTGGCTCTATTGGCGGCAGAAATCGACAAGGAGGCAACCGCAATCGTGGTGGTGGTCGGTCTTATACTCCACGGTGCCAAATTTGCCGTGGAGAACACTACGCCGACAAATGTCCTCAGTTTCTTCAAGCCCGAAACGCTGAGCCTGCTGCCCATCTTGCCGATGCTTTTAATGCTTCCTGTCGCCTCAGTCCGTCGGATTGGTATCTTGACTCGGGGGCTTCTGCTCATATGACGAATCAACAGTCTACTCTTGCCTCTGCTACTCCATACTCCGGTAATGATTCAGTTATTGTTGGAAATGGACATGCTTTATCTATATCTCATGTTGGTTCAGGATCTTTAACTCGTGACATCAAACTGTTGGATGTTCTTGTGGTGCCGCATATCACTAAAAACCTGTTATCTATCAGCAAATTGACGGCAGATTGTCCTGTTAATATTGTCTTCTCCAATAACATGTTTGAAATACAGAACCGACAAACAAAGAGGGTCCTGGCTCAGGGCAGATGTAATAATGGTTTGTACCTGCTTGATCGGGGCACGCCAGCTTTGGTTGCAGCTCTTCGAAATAATTCTCTAACAGCAAGCTTTTCTTTATGGCATTCACGCTTGGGGCATGTCCCTTTTGATGTTATTTCTCATTTGAATAAATTGGGACACCTATCTGTCTCTTCTATATTACCGGATCCTACTAGGTTGCAGCTCTTCGAAATAATTCTCTAACAGCAAGCTTTTCTTTATGGCATTCACGCTTGGGGCATGTCCCTTTTGATGTTATTTCTCATTTGAATAAATTGGGACACCTATCTGTCTCTTCTATATTACCGGATCCTACTATCTGCTCCTCTTGTCAACTTGCAAAGAGCAAAAGGTTGCCTTTTCCTCTAAATGAAAAACGTGCTGCTACTGTGCTTGAATTAATTCATTGTGATTTATGGGGGCCCGCCCCAATTACAACATCGGATGGATATAAATATTATGTGATTTTTGTTGATGATTTTTCTCGCTTCACTTGGATTTATCCTCTACGATCCAAATCTGAATTTTATGTCACGCTTGTAAGCTTTCACAATTTTGTCTGCAATCAGTTTTCAAGCACAATTAAGGTTTTTCAAAGTGATGGCGGAACAGAATTTGTGAACAACACTGTGCGTAATTTCATGTCTACACATGGAATTCATCACCGTCTTTCGTGTCCATACACTCCGCAACAAAATGGCCGTGCAGAACGCAAACATCGCCACATCTCTGAAATGGGCCTTACCATGCTATTTCATGCTCATGCCCCAGGTTCCCTTTGGTTTGATGCATTTAGCACAGCTGTTTATCTCATTAACAGGTTGCCATCTTCCATTCTACAAAATAAATCACCCTTTGAGGTACTGTTTGGCACTACTCCGAATTATGCTCTCTTCCGCCCCTTTGGTTGTCGGGTGTACCCATACTTGCGTGATTATGCGGCCAACAAACTCTCTCCTCGGAGTAAGCCTTGTATCTTCTTGGGATATAGCAGTTCTTACAAAGGTTTTCGATGTCTTGATACAGATTCCTCCCGTATTTATATTACGCGGCATGCTCAGTTTGATGAATCTCAGTTTCCTTTTTATCGTGTCTCGGCCACATCTTCTCCACGAAATTTAGAAGTAGTTGGTTTTCTTGATGGATCAGCTCCTGCTTCGTCGGCTTCTTACCCGAGGACTTCAACTCCCATCTTTGATGATGATGCAGAGGACACTCCTCCGACTAATCCTGATATTCCTGCTGCTATTATTCCGGATCCTCCCCTTCTTGAGGCTCCAAATGATAATACCGTTGTTCCGGCTGCTACACCACCAGCTCCCCTGGTTTACACTAGACAACGCCGACGTGCTCCTCCACTTGAGCCACATCCTATGGTTACTCGAGCCAAAGCCGGTGTCTTTAAGCCTCGTTATCCAGTTGATCTATCATCCATAGCCTTATTATCTGCTCTTACTGCTTGCACTGAGCCACGAGGCTACAAATCTGCCTCTAAGTCTCCTGTATGGTTGTCCGCAATGGAAGAAGAAATTACTGCACTACGAGCCAATAATACATGGGATCTTGTTCCCCGTCCCATTGACGCTAACATCGTGGGTTCTAAATGGGTTTACAGAACCAAATTCCGTGCAGATGGCTCAGTGGAACGACACAAAGCACGACTTGTGGCCCAAGGTTTTACACAAATCCCTGGTGCAGACTTCCATCACACCTTTAGCCCAGTTGTGCGGGCTGCTACTGTTCGTGTGGTTCTTGCTCTTGCAGTTCAACGAGGATGGTCTCTCCATCAGCTTGATGTCAAGAATGCCTTCCTCAACGGCCTTCTTGACAAACCCGTATTCATGGCCCAACCTCCCGGGTTTGTAGATCCTCGTTTTCCGTCGCATGTCTGTCGTCTTAAGAAAGCGCTGTATGGTCTTCGCCAGGCACCTCTTGCTTGGTTTCAAAGATTCAGCATTTACCTATACACACAGGGTTTCTCTCAGAGCCGTGCTGACACTTCTCTTTTTTACTTCCACAAAGGTGCTTCGGCAATTTTCTTGCTTTTGTATGTTGATGACATAATTGTCACAGGTGACGATGATATGTTGGTGCAGAAGTTCATTAATCGAACTAGCGAGGAATTTGCTCTCAAGGATCTTGGTCAGCTGAACTATTTTCTTGGACTCGAGGTCACATCCACCTCCGATGGTCTCTTCGTTGGGCAGGCCAAATATGCTCAAGACATACTTCAGCGTGCTGGACTGCTTGAGTCTAAACCTGTACACACCCCTCTGCCTGCTGGTGCAGTTCTTGTGAGTGATGGTTCACCTTTTCCTGATCCTACTCTTTATCGGTCTCTAGTGGGTGCTCTTCAGTACCTGACCATCACTCGACCAGATCTTTCGTATGCTGTGAATCTTGTGAGTCAGTTTCTGCAATCTCCCACTGACACTCACTTTGACACTCTGAAGCGCATTCTTCGGTATGTTAAAGGGACAATCCACTATGGTCTCTCATTTACACGCCGTCCTGACATTTCCATTGTTGGCTACTCTGATGCTGATTGGGCTCGCTGTATTGAGACGCGTCGTTCCACATATGGCTATTCCATTTTTGTTGGAGGAAATCTTGTCTCATGGAGCGCCAAGAAACAACCAACCGTCGCCCGTTCCAGCTGTGAATCTGAGTACCGTGCCATGGCCAATACTGCAGCTGAAATTGTTTGGATTTCAAATCTTCTACATGAACTTCACTGTAATTCGCTTACTCGACCTGAATTACTCTGCGACAACAAGGCTGCTGTTTTTCTCAGTCAGAATCCAGTCGCTCATAAGCGAGCTAAACACATTGATTTGGATTATCACTTTGTCCGAGAACTCGTTTCATCTGGGAGGCTTACCACGCGATTCGTACCTTCACATCTTCAACTTGCAGATATCTTCACCAAGCGTCTACCTCGACCTGCGTTTGAATTTTTGAGATCCAAGCTCTGCGTACGTCTTCACCCCACGCATCTCTTGAAGGGGGGTAATAAGGGAAATAGATAGCAATATCTTTTCCTTTAAACAGCATATATTCTTCCCCTGTAATTAGCCTTGATTTGTGGCTATTATTGTTTGTATATTCATTGTAATTACACTCTTTATATACGAGTTCTCTGGATCACCACAATTACGGTGAATTCCATATCTTCTATTCTTCTCTACATCCTTCCTAGTGTTCACAATGATTTAAAATTGTGCAGGTTGAGGTTGATGAGGATCCTGCTGATGCTAGTAAGGATGGACAAGATGGCAAAACTGAGGTAAGATTTAAAGTTGCATATATTTTAAAGCCAGCAGGAACTGACTACAGAACTTTTGAACCTATGTACTGTTTATGGTGGAACAGAAAAAGAAGAAGACCAAGACTGTTGTTGAACGATACTGGGATTGGGAGCATCTAAATGAGACCCAACCAATATGGGTGAGGCTGCTAATTTGTGTATTTGACTTGATTTTCTCAGTAAATGCTTTTGCATGAAATTTAATAGTTCTGGTTGTTGCAGTTGCGTAACCCCAAGGAAGTCACCACTGAGGAGTACAATGAATTTTACAAGAAAACATTTAATGAATATTTGGAGCCCCTGGCCTCTTCGCACTTCACCACTGAGGTTGTATCTAAATTAAACCATTAACCTGATGTCTTTTGTTTTCAGGCCCTAACTCAACCTAGTATCTATTATACAACTGCAGTAAATACTTTTTATTATATGTTCTTTGAAGATATTATACAAGGAGATAAGCCTTGGAAGAATGATGCAAAACTCATTGACATTATGACAGTAGATCTCTGTCATGTTAATTGTTATTCATACTGTATTGGTTGTTGCAGGGTGAAGTGGAGTTCAGGTCTGTTTTGTATGTGCCATCTATAACACCCACAGGGAACGATGACATAGTCAATCCGAAGACAAAGAATATAAGGCTTTATGTGAAGCGTGTCTTCATTTCTGATGACTTTGATGGTGAATTGGTAAGGGAAAAATAAATGTTCTGTAAGTATACATTTTTTTTTTCATGAGTCAATCTATGTCTTCTTTCTATTTGGAGCAGTTCCCACGGTACTTGAGTTTCATCAAAGGTGTTGTGGATTCGAATGATCTTCCATTGAATGTCTCACGTGAAATCCTTCAAGAAAGTCGTATTGTAAGTATATTGAGTGAATTATCTTCTTCTTGTGGATACAGTTGGCTGCTATTTGAGATTTTGGGCTATATGCTGATTCTAAAATTATTATTGCTTGCTGTTTAGGTGAGGATTATGAGGAAACGACTGGTGCGCAAGGCATTTGACATGATTCCGGGAATAACCTTGAGTGATAATAGAGATGTATGTCCCTTCCTTGCTTTTTATTGGAATTTCTAAGAAAAAAAGGTGGAATTCCCAAAGCTGTTACTATTTTTGTGTTTCTTGTTAGTAAAGCAGAACATTATCTGACTTGCTTTCACTAATCAATGAGCGTTCTAAGGCTACTTGTTATAATTTGGCTACTTGTTTTCTCTTCAGGACTATGTGAAATTCTGGGAAAACTCTGGCAAACACCTGAATTTAGGTTGCATTGAAGATCGTGAGAACCACAAACGCATTGCTCCACTGTTGCGGTTCTTCTCTTCCCAGAGTGAGGAGGAAATGATCAGCTTGGATGAGTATGTCGAAAACATGAAATCAGATCAGAAAGATATTTATTACATTGCTGCAGACAGCATATCCAGTGCAGAGAATACACCCTTCTTAGAGAAACTCGTTGAAAAGGATATGGAAGTGAGTTCTATTAAATATCCTGACATGGCTTCTTCTGTTGGCCTTGCTTGCTTTCTGCTCATTCTAATTCAATCGATGCAGGTTTTATTTTTAGTAGACCCTATTGATGAAGTTGCCATCCAAAATCTGAAAGCATACAAAGACAAGAATTTTGTTGACATCAACAAAGAAGATTTAAATCTGGGTTAGTTTATGAAAAACCTCTCATTTAAACATTTGGCGGTGGCTATTTCCCTTTAGATTTTTTAAAACACGGAATATAACATGCTTGTTTTAGATTTTTTCAAGTTAGAGCTCGGATAAATTTAATTTTCCACGATGGATATGTGGATGCCCGTGAAAGTAAATAATTGGATATCTTTCTGTTCAATGATTTGCTTCCAGAAGTTAGTTATGACATGAATGTACATCTCCAATGTCCTTGAGTGTACCGTCAATAATTTCTGTCATGTGATTTCTTTATTGATCCTGGCCCATGGGATTTCTCATGTACAATAACTTATTGCAGGTGATCAAAATGAGGAGAAGGAAAAAGAGATCAAACAAGAATTTGGTCAGACTTGTGACTGGATTAAAAAACGTTTACGTGATAAAGTCGCCAGCGTTCAAATCTCAAACCGCTTGAGCTCCGTCGCCTTGTGTTCTTGCATCTGGGAAATTTGGCTGGTCTGCCAACATAGAGAGGTGATGTGCCTACTTAGTGTTCATACATCCACAAAAATACAGTCTATTTATCTTGAGATTTCCACAGGTTAATGAAATCCCAAGCAGTAGGAGACCCCTCGAAGCTTGAGTTTATGAGAAGCAGGAGAGTTTTCGAAATCAATCCCGATCATCCAATTATCAAAACCTTGAATGTACGGTTTCTTCATTAAAATCACTTCTCCGATGTTCCAAACTATGGGCAGTTTTGTTTCCACTGCTAATCATAATACTCTTAACAAAATCCCAATGCAGACTGTGTCCAAGACTAACCCAAATGACGAGGAAGCGATGAGAGCAATCGATCTTTTGTACGACACGGCTTTAATATCCAGTGGGTTCACCCCCGATGAGAGCGATCGATCTTTTGCCTACCCACGATTACATACAGCGTGTTTTGGCCTAGTTCTCCATCGAGACACTTCCGGCCTATATTCAAGTCAGAATCCACCCTAGGGGGTATCACTTGGAAGCGTGTCCCTTTGATAACAAAACAGTGGTACGAAGTCGAGATGAAGGTAAGTTTATAAAATCAAATATCACATACAATAGTTATAAGTGTACAACAATTTTACTAAGAGAGTTTATAAGTAACCGATGATGCTTTGGCTTGCAGAAACACATTAAGTGGAAGCCGAGAAACGAGGTTAAAGTCCGTCGCATCTACAACAAGAAGGCCTGTGAGCTTTACAACAAATGGGTGCATGAGGTCCGGAACAGCAATGACGAGAAGGTTACCTCGGCCATTCCCGCAAATGTCTTGGAGCATTGGAGGGAGCATTGGAAATCCAAGGATGCCGTAAAGAAGTCAAAAATAGCAAAAGCAAACCGACAGGGTGAAAATTCTAATGCTGATGCGGAGTCCACACACACTGGTGGATCCCGATCGTTCATGGAGACCTCGCAGAAAATGGTAAGATTTATTAAAATATAGCAATTAATTTGAAAGACTACAAACATATGTTCTTATATACATTTATAAGAAATTATTGTAGGGTCTTGGTCCATGGGGGACCTACGAGTGGGCGCATACAAAGCACCATAACGGTAGTGAGTATTGCAGCACCAAGGAAAATCGTATAAAGGTATGCCTCATGTTATATATAGTATTAATGTTTTATAACTATCAATCTTTACCAACTTTTTTTTTTATATTCATTGCTTTCAGGAAGGTATGACTGCGATCGAGGAAGGAATGTCTGAGCTCGGTGATACAGAATATAGCCGCAATGAGGCGCTTCTTTCCTTGGTCCACCGGGATAAAAAGAAAATAATTTATGGGCTTGGATCACTTGCAGCGACGGTGCCAATACAGGAGGTTTTCGATTCCAGCGACGGGCATATCCCGAGTGGTCCGAGTTACGCCCAACGTTTGGAGAATCTCGAGAAAAATCACATGACCATCATTGAGCAGCTCAAGATGATCAATGCTCGCTTGCACAAGCGCAACGACGATGGGGACACTAGTGCGCCTCCGGTTTGTTGACATTTATGTTTTCCGCATGATTAATATTTAGTATTGATGATATTATGACTGGATTATATGTTTTGGACCATACATGATGTTGGAATATTTCAAATTTCTATTATTGAAACATTTTTTAGATATTTTGGACGCTTATTATGGATTTTTAGTTGATTCAGTATGGTTGTTTGATTGTGGTTTGAAATTTCGTTTCGTACTTGTATACAGGTTGTAGTACGGTTGTTCGATTGTGATGTGAAATTTGATTTCATATTCGTGTACTGGTTGGAAAAGACATCGGTAAATCGTGCAATGAAAAATTGTGTAAAATTAGGGACGGAATTTGTGACAAATTTTGTCCGTCCTAAATTTCCATCCCGAAATTAGGGACGGAAATAGTGACGAAATGTTTTCGTCACTATTTTGGGCACCAAATTTGTAGTTTGTGTAGTAATGGAAATTTTCGTCCCTAATTTCATTCTTAATTTTGTCTTTAATTCTGCCCTTAAATTAGGGATGGAATTCATGATGGAAATTTCCGTTATTGACTTTATGACCACATTTTGGTTTAGGGTAGGCATGGAAAATTCCGTCCTTAATTTCGTCTTTAATTTCGTTCCTAATTCTATATCTAATTTAGGGACGGAATTAGGAACAAATAGTGTTAGCAACGAGAACTTTACAGAGGGAATTTATTTTGTTTCTATTTCCATCTCTAATGTCATTAGTAACGGAAAAAATAAATTTTGGAACGGAAATTTTCCGTCCCTAAAATGCTATTTTCTTGTAGTGAATGTTTTTCCTTCATATTATATAGCACGTTATAGATTATACTTACTTTGTGCTCTATAATTCTAATTACAGTACTTTTCGTATTTGTTGTAGTGTGTTCGAAATTAGTACATTTAGCGCGTTTGGTTTTTTAATGTTTTTCCTTTATATTATATAGCATGTTATAGATTATACTTACTTTGTGCTCTATAGTTCTAAATGCAGTGCTTTTCGTATTTGTTGTGGTGTGTTCAAAATTAGTATATTTAGCGCGTTTGTTTTTTCAATGTTTTTCCTTCATATTATATAGCATGTTATAGATTATACTTACTTTGTGCTCTATAGTTCCAATTCAGTGCTTTTCGTTTTCGTTGTAGAGTGTTCAAAATTAATAAATTTAGCGCTTTTGTTTTTCAATGTTTTTCCTTTATATTATATATCATGTTATAGATTATACTTACTTTGCGCTCTATAGTTCTAATTGCAGTGCTTTTCGTATTTGTTGTAGAGTGTTCGTAATTAGTACATTTAGCGCGTTTATTTTTTCAATGTTTTTCCTTCATATTATATAGCATGTTATAGATTATACTTACTTTGTGCTCTATAATTCTAGTTACAGTACTTTTCGTATTTGTTGTAGTGTGTTCGAAATTAGTACATTTAGCGCGTTTGTTTTTTTAATGTTTTTCCTTTATATTATATAGCATGTTATAGATTACACTTACTTTGTACTCTATTGTTCTAATTGCAGTGCTTTTCGTATTTGTTGTAGAGTGTTTGAAATTAGAATATTTAGCGCTTTTGTTTTTTCAATGTTTTTCCTTTACATTATTCTATAGCATATTATAGATTATACTTACTTTGTGCACTATAGTTCTAATTGCAGTGTTTTTCGTATTTGTTGTAGAGTGTTCCAAATTAGTATATTTTGCGTTTTTGTTTTTTCAATCTTTTTCCTTTATATAATATAGCATGTTATAGTTTATACTTACTTTGTGCTCTATAATTGTAATTGCGGTGCTTTTCGTATTCGTTGTAGAGTGTTCGAAATTAATACATTTAGCGCTTTTGTTTTTTCAATGTTTTCCCTTTATATTATATAGCATGTTATAGATTATACATACTTTGTGCTCTATAATTCTAATTGCAGTGGTTTTTGTATTTGTTGTGGAGTGTTCGAAATTAGTATATTTAGCGCTTTTGTTTTTTCAATGTTTTTCCTTCATATTATATAGCATGTTATAGATTATACTTACTTTATGCTCTATAGTTCCAATTGCAGTGCTTTTCGTATTCGTTGTAGAGTGTTCAAAATTAGAAAATTTAGCGGTTTTGTTTTTTCAATGTTTTTCCTTTATATTATATAGCATGTTATAGATTATACTTAGTTTGCGCTCTATAGTTCTAATTGCAGTGCTTTTCGTATTTGTTGTAGAGTGTTTGAAATTAGTACATTTAGCGCGTTTGTTTTTTCAATGTTTTTCCTTCATATTATATAGCATGTTATAGATTATACTTACTTTGTGGTCTATAATTCTAATTGCAGTGCTTTTCGTATTTGTTGTGGTGTGTTCGAAATTAGTATATTTAGCGCGTTTGTTTTTTCAATTTTTTGCTTCATATTATATAGCATGTTATAGATTATACTTACTTTGTGCTCTATAGTTCCAATTGAAATGCTTTTCGTATTCGTTGTAGAGTGTTCAAAATTAGTAAATTTAGCGCTTTTGTTTTTTCAATGTTTCCTTTATAATATAGCATGTTATAGATTATACTTACTTTGTGCTCTATAATTCTAATTGCAGTGGTTTTTGTATTTCTTGTGGAGTGTTCGAAATTAGTATATTTAGCGCTTTTGTTTTTTCAATGTTTTTCCTTTATATTATATAGCATGTTATAAATTATACTTACTTTGTGCTCTATAGTTCTAATTGCAGTGCTTTTCGTATTTGTTGTAGAGTGTTCGAAATTAGTATATTTAGCGCTTTTGTTTTTTCAACGTTTTTCCTTTACATTATTCTATAGCATGTTATAGATTATACATGCTTTGTGCTCTATAATTGTAATTGTGGTGCTTTTCGTATTCGTTGTAGAGTGTTCGAAATTAGTACATTTAGCGCGTTTGTTTTTTCAATGTATTTCCTTCATATTATATAGCATGTTATAGATTATACTTACTTTGTGCTCTATAGTTCCAATTGCAGTGCTTTTCGTATTCGTTGTAGAGTGTTCAAAATTAGTAAATTTAGCGCTTTTGTTTTTTCAATGTTTTTCCTTTATATTATATAGCATGTTATAGATTATACTTAGTTTGCGCTCTATAGTTCTAATTGCAGTGCTTTTCGTATTTGTTGTAGAGTGTTCGAAATTAGTACATTTAGCGCGTTTGTCTTTTCAATGTTTTTCCTTCATATTATATAGCATGTTATAGATTATACTTACTTTGTGGTCTATAATTCTAATTGCAGTGCTTTTCGTATTTGTTGTGGTGTGTTCGAAAATAGTATATTTAGCGCATTTGTTTTTTCAATTTTTTGCTTCATATTATATAGCATGTTATTGATTATACTTACTTTGTGCTCTATAGTTCCAATTGAAATGTTTTTCGTATTCGTTGTAGAGTGTTCAAAATT
Source organism: Andrographis paniculata (assembly GCF_009805555.1). Classification (NCBI taxonomy): domain Eukaryota; kingdom Viridiplantae; phylum Streptophyta; class Magnoliopsida; order Lamiales; family Acanthaceae; genus Andrographis; species Andrographis paniculata. Next base: position 8,589 of record NW_026137477.1, on the reverse strand, counting down.
AGTAAATTTAGCGCTTTTGTTTTTCAATGTTTTTCCTTTATATTATATAGCATGTTATAGATTATACTTACTTTGCGCTCTATAGTTCTAATTGCAGTGCTTTTCGTATTTGTTGTAGAGTGTTCGAAATTAGTGCATTTAGCGCATTTGTTTTTGCAATGTCTTTCCTTCACATTATATTGCATGTTATAGATTATAGTTACTTTGCGCTCTATAGTTCTAATTGCAGTGCTTTTCGTATTTGTTGTAGAGTGTTCGAAATTAGTACATTTAGCGCGTTTGTTTTTTCAATGTTTTTCCTTCATATTATATAGCACGTTATAGATTACACTTACTTTGTGCTCTATAATTCTAATTGCAGTGCTTTTCGTATTTGTTGTGGAGTGTTCGAAATTAGTACATTTAGCGCGTTTGTTTTTTCAATTTTTTTCCTTCATATTATATAGCATGTTATAGGTTATACTTACTTTGTGCTCTATAATTCTAGTTACAGTACTTTTCGTATTTGTTGTAGTGTGTTCGAAATTAGTATATTTAGCGCTTTTGTTTTTTCAATGTTTTTCCTTTACATTATTCTTTAGCATGTTATAGATTATACTTACTCTGTGCTCTATAGTTCTAATTTTAGTGTTTTTCGTATTTGTTGTAGATTGTTCGAAATTAGTATATTTAGCGTTTTTTTTTTCAACATTTTTCCTTTACATTATTCTATAGCATGTTATAGATTATACTTACTTTGTGCTCTATAATTGTAATTGTGGTGCTTTTCGTATTCGTTGTACAGTGTTCGAAATTAGTACATTTAGCGCTTTTGTTTTTTCAATGTTTTTCCTTTATATTATATAGCATGTTATAGATTATACTTGCTTTGTGCTCCATAATTCTAATTACAGTGCTTTTCGTATTTGTTGTAGTGTATTCGAAATTAGTACATTTAGCGCGTTTGTTTTTTCAATGTTTTTTCTTCATATTATATAGCATGTTATAGATTATACTTACTTTGTGCTCTATAATTCTAATTGCAGTGCTTTTCGTATTTGTTGTGGTGTGTTCGAAATTAGTATATTTAGCGCATTTGTTTTTTCAATGTTTTTCCTTCATATTATATAGCATGTTATAGATTATACTTACTTTGTCCTCTATAGTTCCAATTGCAGTGCTTTTCGTATTCGTTGTAGAATGTTCAAAATTAGTATATTTAGCATTTTTGTTTTTTCAATCTTTTTCCTTTATATTATATAGCATGTTATAGATTATACTTACTTTGCGCTCATAGTTCTAATTGCAGTGCTTTTCGTATTTGTTGTAAAGTGTTCGAAATTAGTACATTTAGGGCGTTTGTTTTTTAAATGTTTTTCCTTCATATTATATAGCATGTTATAGATTATACTTAATTTGTGCTCTATAATTCTAATTGCAGTGCTTTTCGTATTTGTTGTGGAGTGTTCGAAATTAGTACATTTAGCGCGTTTGTTTTTTCAATGTTTTTTGCTTCATATTATATAGCATGTTATAGATTATACTTACTTTGTGCTCTATAATTCTAGTTACAGTACTTTTCGTATTTGTTGTAGTCTGTTCGAAATTAGTATATTTAGCGCTTTTGTTTTTTCAATGTTTTTCCTTTACATTATTCTTTAGCATGTTATAGATTATACTTACTCTGTGCTCTATTGTTCTAATTTTAGTGTTTTTCGTATTTGTTGTAGATTGTTCGAAATTAGTATATTTAGCATTTTTGTTTTTTCAATCTTTTTCCTTTATATTATATAGCATGTTATAGATTATACTTACTTTGCGCTCTATAGTTCTAATTGCAGTGCTTTTCGTATTTGTTGTAGAGTGTTCGAAATTAGTACATTTACCGCGTTTGGTTTTTCAATGTTTTTCCTTCATATTATATAGCATGTTATAGATTATACTTACTTTGTGCTCTATAATTCTAATTGCAGTGCTTTTCGTATTTGTTGTCGAGTGTTCGAAATTAGTACATTTAGCGCGTTTGTTTTTTCAATGTTTTTCCTTCATATTATATAGCATGTTATAGGTTATACTTACTTTGTGCTCTATAATTCTAGTTACAGTACTTTTCGCATTTGTTGTAGTGTGTTCGAAATTAGTATATTTAGCGCATTTGATTTTCAATGTTTTTCCTTTACATTATTCTATAGCATGTTATAGATTATACTTACTTTGTGCTCTATAGTTGTAATTGCAGTGTTTTTCGTATTTGTTGAAGAGTGTTCGAAATTAGTATATTTAGCGCTTTTGTTTTTTCAACATTTTTCCTTTACATTATTCTATAGCATGTTATAGATTATACTTACTTTGTGCTCTATAATTGTAATTGCGGTGCTTTTCGTATTCGTTGTAGAGTGTTCGAAATTAGTATATTTAGCGTTTTTGTTTTTTCAATCTTTTTCCTTTATATTATATAGCATGTTATAGATTATACTTACTTTGTTCTCTATAATTGTAATTGCGGTGCTTTTCGTATTCGTTGTAGAGTGTTCGAAATTAGTACATTTAGCACTATTGTTTTTTCAATGTTTTCCATTTATATTATATAGCATGTTATAGATTATACTTACTTTGTGCTCTATAGTTCTAATTGCGGTGCTTTTCGTATTCGTTGTAGAGTGTTCGAAATTAGTATATTTAGCGCTTTTGTTTTTTCAATGTTTTTCCTTTATATTATATAGCATGTTATAGATTATACTTACTTTGTGCTCTATAGTTCTAATTACAGTGTTTTTCGTATTTGTTGTAGAGTGTTCGAAATTAGTATATTTAGCGCTTTTGTTTTTTCAATATTTTTCCTTTATATTATATAGCATGTTATAGATTATACTTTGTGCTCTATAGTTTTAATTGCAGTGCTTTTCGTATTTGTTGTAGAGTGTTCGAAATTAGTACATTTAGCGCTTTTGTTTTTTCAATGTTTTCCCTTTATATTATATTGCATGTTATAGATTATACTTACTTTGTCCTCTATAGTTCTAATTGCAGTATTTTCGTATTTGTTGTAGAGTGTTAAAAATTAGTATATTTAGCGCTTTTGTTTTTTCAATGTTTTTCCTTTATATTATATAGCATGTTATAGATTATACTTACTTTGTGCTCTATAGTTCTAATTACAGTGGTTTTTGTATTTGTTGTAGAGTGTTCGAAATTATGGTATTTAGCGCTTTTGTTTTTTCAATGTTTTTCCTTTATATATATATAGCATGTTATAGATTATACTTACTTTGTGCTCTGTAGTTCTACTTACAGTGTTTTTCGTATTTGTTGTAGCGTGTTCGAAATTAGTATATTTAGCGCTTTTGTTTTTTCAATATTTTTCCTTTATATTATATAGCATGTTATAGATTATACTTTGTGCTCTATAGTTCTAATTGCAGTGCTTTTCGTATTTGTTGTAGTGTGTTCGAAATTAGTACATTTAGCGCTTTTGTTTTTTCAATGTTTTCCCTTTATATTATATAGCATGTTATAGATTATACTTACTTTGTGCTCTATAGTTCTAATTGCAGTGCTTTTCGTATTTGTTGTGGAGTGTTCGAAATTAGTACATTTAGCGCTTTTGTTTTTTCAATGTTTTTCCTTTATATTATATAGCATGTTATAGATTATACTTACTTTGTGCTCTATAGTTCTAATTGTAGTACTTTTCGTATTTGTTGTAGAGTGTTCGAAATTAGTACATTTAGCGCTTTTGTTTTTTCAATGTTTTTCCTTACAATATTCTATAGCATGTTATAGATTATACTTACTTTGTGCTCTTTGTTCTATTGCGGTGCTTTTCGTATTCGTTGTAGAGTGTTCGAAGTAGTACATTTAGCGCTTTTGTTTTTTCAATGTTTTCCCTTTATATTATATAGCATGTTATAGATTATACTTACTTTGTGCTCTATAGTTCTAATTGCAGTGGTTTTCGTATTTGTTGTAGAGTGTTCGAAATTAGTGTATTTAGCGCTTTTGTTTTTTCAATGTTTTTCCTTTGTATTATATAGCATGTTATAGATTATACTTACTTTGTGCTCTATAGTTCTAATTGCCGTGCTTTTCGTATTTGTTGTAGAGTGTTCGAAATTAGTATATTTAGCGCTTTTGTTTTTCAATGTTTTTCCTTTATATTATATAGCATGTTATAGATTATACTTACTTTGTGCTCTATAGTTCTAATTACAGTACTTTTTTATTTGTTGTAGAGTGTTCGAAATTAGTGTATTTAGCGCTTTTTTTTTTCAATGTTTTTCCTATATATTATATAGCATGTTATAGATTATACTTACATTGTGCTCTATATTTCAAATTGCAGTGCTTTTCGTATTTGTTGTAGAGTGTTCGAAATTAGTATATTTAGCGCTTTTGTTTTTTCAATGTTTTTCTTTATATTATATAGCATGTTATAGATTATACTTACTTTGTGCTCTATAGTTCTCGTTCAGTGCTTTTCGTATTTGTTGTAGAGTGTTCGAAATTAGTATATTTAGCGTTTTGTTTTTTCAATGTTTTTACTTTATATTATATAGCATGTTATAGATTATACTTACTTTGTGCTCTATAGTTCAAATTGCAATGGTTTTCGTATTTGTTGTAGAGTGTTCGAAATTGAATATTTAACGCTTTTTTTTTCACTGTTTTTCCTTTATATTATATAGCATGTTATAGATTATACTTACTTTGTGCTCTATAGTTCTAATTGCTGTGCTTTTCGTATTTGTTGTAGAGTGTTCGAAACTAGTATATTTAGCGCTTTTGTTTTTTCAATGTTTTTCCTTTACATTATATATAGCATGTTATAGATTATACTAACTTTGTGCTCTATAGTTCTAATTGCAGTGCTTTTCGTATTTGTTGTAGAGTGTTCGAAATTAGTATATTTAGCGCTTTTGTTTTTTCAATGTTTTTCCTTTATATTATATAGCATGTTATAGATTATACTTACTTTGTGCTCTATAGTTCTAATTGCAATGCTTTTCGTATTTCTTGTAGAGTGTTCGAAATTAGTATATTTAGCGCTTTGTTTTTTCAATGTTTTTCCATTATATTATATATAGCATGTTTAGAATATACTTACTTTGTGCTCTATAGTTCTAATTGCCGTGCTTTTCGTATTTGTTGTAGAGTGTTCGAAATTAGTATATTTAGCGCATTTTTGTTTTCAATGTTTTTCCTTTATATTATATAGCATGTTATAGATTATACTTACTTTGTGCTCTATAGTAAGTTCTAATTGTAGTGCTTTTCGTATTTGTTGTAGAGTGTTCGAAATTAGTGTATTTAGCGCTTTTGTTTTTTCAATGTTTTTTCTTTATATTATATAGCATGTTATAGATTATACTTACTTTGTGCTCTATAGTTCTAATTACAGTGCTTTTCGTATTTGTTGTAGAGTGTTCGAAATTAGTACATTTAGCGCCTTTGTTTTTTCAATGTTTCCTTTATAATATAGCATGTTATAGATTATACTTACTTTGTGCTCTATAGTTCTAATTACAATGCTTTTCGTATTTGTTGTAGAGTGTTCGAAATTAGTGTATTTAGCGCTTTTGTTTTTTCAATGTTTTTCCTTGTATTATATAGCATGTTATAGATTATACTTACTTTGAGCTCTATAGTTCTAATTGCAATGCTTTTCGTATTTGTTGTAGAGTGTTCGAAATTAGTATATTTAGCGCTTTTGTTTTTTCAATGTTTTTCCTTTATATTATATAGCATGTTATAGATTATACTTACTTTGTGCTCTATAGTTCTAATTGCAGTGCTTTTCGTATATCTTGTAGAGTGTTCGAAATTAGTATATTTAGCGCTTTTGTTTTTTCAATGTTTTTTCTTTATATTATATATAGCATGTTAAGATTATACTTACTTTGTGCTCTATAGTTCTAATTGCAGTGCTTTTCGTATTTGTTGTAGAGTGTTCGAAATTAGTATATTTAGCGCTTTTGTTTTTTCAATGTTTTTCCTTTATATTATATAGCATGTTATAGATTATACTTACTTTGTGCTCTATAATTCTAATTGCGGTGCTTTTCGTATTCGTTGTAGAGTGTTCGAAATTAGTACATTTAGCGCTTTTGTTTTTTCAATGTTTTCCCTTTATATTATATAGCATGTTATAGATTATATTTACTTTGTGCTCTATAGTTCTAATTGCAGTGCTTTTCGTATTCGTTGTAGAGTGTTCGAAATTAGTAAATTTAGCGCTTTTGTTTTTTCAATGTTTTTCCTTTATATTATATAGCATGTTATAGATTATACTTACTTTGTGCTCTATAGTTCTAATTGCAGTGCTTTTCGTATTTGTTGTAGAGTGTTCGAAATTAGTATATTTAGCGCTGTTGTCTTTTCAATGTTTTTCCTTTACATTATTCTATAGCATGTTATAGATTATACTTACTTTGTGCTCTATAGTTCTAATTGCAGTGTTTTTCGTATTTAATGTAGAGTGTTCGAAATTAGTATAATTAGCGCTTTTGTTTTTTCAATGTTTTTCCTTTATATTATATAGCATGTTATAGATTATACTTACTGTGCTCTATAATTGTAATTGCGGTGCTTTTCGTATTTGTTGTAGAGTGTTCGAAATTAGTACATTTAGCGCTTTTGTTTTTTTAATGTTTTCCCTTTATATTATATAGCATGTTATAGATTATACTTACTTTGTGCTCTATAGTTCTAATTGCAGTGCTTTTCGTATTTGTTGTAGTGTGTTCGAAATTAGTAATTTAGCGCGTTTGTTTTTTCAATGTTTTCTTCATAATATATAGCATGTTATAGATTATACTTATTTTGTGCTCTATAATTCTAATTACAGTGCTTTTCGTATTTGTTGTAGAGTGTTCGAAATTAGTATATTTAGCGTTTTGTTGTTCCAATGTTTTTCCTTTATATTATTCTATAGCACGTTATAGATTATACTTACTTTGTGCTCTATAGTTCTAATTGAAGTGCTTTTCGTATTCGTTGTTGAGTGTTCGAAATTAGAACATTAGTGCGTTTGTTTTTTCAGTATATTTCCTTCATATTATATAGCATGTTATAGATTATACTTACTTTGTGCCTTATAATTCTAATTACAGTGCTTTTCGTATTTGTTGTAGTGTGTTCGAAATTAGTACATTTAGCGCGTTTGTTTTTTTAATGTTTTTCCTTTATATTATATAGCATGTTATAGATTATACTTACTTTGTGCTCTATAGTTCTAATTGCAGTGCTTTCGTATTTGTTGTAGAGTGTTCGAAATTAGTATATTTAGCGCTTTTGTTTTTTCAATGTTTTTCCTTTACATTATTCTATAGCATGTTATAGATTATACTTACTTTGTGCTCTATAGTTCTAATTGCAGTGTTTTTCGTATTTGTTGTTGAGTGTTCGAAATTTGTATATGTAGCGCTTTTGTTTATTCAATGTTTTCTCTTTATATTATATAGCATGTTATAATTTATACTTACTTTGTGCTCTATAATTCTAATTACAGTGCTTTTCGTATTTGTTGTAGTGTGTTCGAAATTTGTACATTTAGCGCTTTTGTTTTTTCAACGTTTTTCCTTTACATTATTCTTTAGCATGTTATAGATTATACTTACTTTGTGCTCTATATTCTAATTGCAGTGTTTTTCGTATTTGTTGTACAGTGTTCGAAATTAGTTATTTAGCGCGTTTGTTTTTTCAATATTTTTCTTTATATTATATAGCATGTTATAGATTATACTTACTTTGTACTCTATAGTTCTAATTGCAGTACTTTTCGTATTTGTTGTGGTGTGTTCGAAATTAGTATATTTAGCGCGTTTGTGTTTTTTAATGTTTTTCCTTCTATTATATAGCATGTTATAGATTATACTTACTTTGTGCTCTATAATTCTAATTGCAGTGCTTTCATATTTGTTTTGTTGTAGAGTGTTCGAAATTAGTACATTTAGCGCTTTTGTTTTTTTCAATGTTTTTCCTTTAAATTATATAGCATGTTATAGATTATACTTACTTTGTGCTCTATAGTTCTAATTGCAGTGCTTTTCGTATATGTTGTAAAATGTTAGAAATTTGTACATTTAGCTCTTTTGTTTTTTCAATGTTTTTCCTATTATATAGTATGTTATAGATTATACCTACTTTGTGCTCTATAGTTCTAATTGCAGTGCTTTTCGTATTTGTTGTAGAGTGTTCGAAATTAGTACATTTAGCGCGTTTGTTTTTTTCAATATTTTTCCTTTATATTATATAGCATGTTATAGATTTACTTACTTTGCGCTCTATAGTTCTAATTGCAGTGCTTTCATATTTGTTGTAGAGTGTTCGAAATTAGTACATTTAGCGCGTTGTCTTTTCAATCACTACAAAAAACTAACCTTTTTGTAATGGAAATTAGGAAAACGGACGGATTTATTATGTCCTTATTAGTAACGGAATTAAGGACTGAATTAAAGAAATGATCATCTTTTACCGATTGGCATCGGAATTTAGGAATGGAATAAAATTCGTCCTTAATAGAGATGAAAAATAGGGATAGAAAAAATCTATCCTAATTGTAGACGGAAATTAGGAAGGAACCAAAAAAATCTTCCCCATTAGAGACGGAAA
>NW_026137476.1:0-20442 GCF_009805555.1 Andrographis paniculata | reverse complement strand
CAATATCCCCTGAATGAAGGAATTCCATAGATCAAGGGATTACCAATAATCATGGGATTGCCATGAATTATGGGTCAATAATACTAAATAGGCTAATTATAATAACTACTCCCCATATGATTTTATTTCCTTTAAGAGTGTACTTTCTTGTTTTTAAATTTCCATGGTTCCTCTATAAAAGGACCCATGATTATCATTGTAAGATTTTTTCATTCCACAAAGAGATTTTATAAATGGTTTTTTTTTCAAGAGCGATTCTTGTGCCTTTTTGAAGTGTAATCTTGAGTGATTCGGTTACAGCTTCATATCCCCAAATCGAGTTGTTTCGAGTGATTTGAAACAAGTCGTGGCCTCTCGAATAGTACTGGAACTATTCTTGCCTTAGCTTGTATTGTCAGCTTGTTTAGAGGATTGTGATACGTTAGCTTGATCTCTCGTGTTGCCTTCCCGACTACCTCTCAATTCAAGAGAGTCCAGTTTATCTCCATTAATATAGATATATATATATATATAGCCATCCATCCCTTACTCTATCCAAATCTACAATATTTTTGTACTTATTCTTGTGGAATTCGATCCGAATTGTTATCCTTGGCAAGTTCGCATCATCTGGTATCAGAGCTAGTTGATACAATCTCTTGATTGATATCACGGTTCATATTTGAAAACAAAAAAAAAAAATCCGAAAAAAAAAAAAAACCGAAAAAAAAAAAAAATCCGAAAAAAAAAAAAGAAAATACAAAAAAAGAAAAGTTGAAAAAAAAAAAAAAAAGACTTGAGAATATTTTGTTTTCCTTTTCTACATAACATTAATATATTTCTATATATTCTTATCCCTTTTCTATCTTTCCATACATTTTTTTTTCTCTTAATTTTCTTTATTTAATATTTCATTTCCATTATCCATATCCACTTCTTTCCAAAAAAAAAAAGTTTATAATATTTCTCCTATTTTATTCGATTATCTAAAGGTCTAATTACTTGTGATTTTTACTTGAAATTTCTTGATTTGGGAATTGCATGGGGTCGTTGACCAGTTTTATTAAGTGAGTGAAACACGAGTGGGAGTGTGAAAGAGTGTTGTGGCGAGATCATTACATACCGGAGAGCGCGATTCAAGAGAGGAGAAACCTGTGTGAGGATATACCCTTGTTATTTTACATTTTTTCTTTGATGGCAGGTGAAGGACACCCAGACGAGCGCCCTAATCCTCAAATCGCAGCGCTATCCAAAGCATTGGAAGCACGATTCACGAAGCAACTTACTGACGAGATGGACACCGTACACTCAATGTTGGCTGATCTTGCTCAATCTATCTATTCGGGAATTGACAACTGAGCGACAGCAGGGCCGACCCGCCCCGACGCTAGTCGATCTGCAAGGCGGAATCCTATATACCGAGGTAGGGAAGACGCTTCTGAAAATTTTGATGAAGAATGGGAGCCACCCCCTCCAAATAGAGACAACCGAAATCAAGATCCTATGAGGAACTTGAAGTTCAGCATTCCTTCTTTCAATGGGAATTCTGACCCGGATGTTTATCTTGATTGGGAGAAGAAGATGGAGTTGATTCGAGATTGCTCTACATATGATGATGAGCAATGGACGAGAATTGCTGTAATGGAGTTCACCCACTATGCCCTTAATTGGTGGGAGCAACTAAGTACGAAACGAAGGCGAGAAGGGAAGGCGCGGATCACCACATGGGATGGGCTCAAAAAGGCTCTGAGGAAACGATTCGTACCATCCTGGTATAGGAGGGAGCTACACGAACGAGTTCAACAAATGTCTCAAGGTAACAGAAGTGTAGAGGAGTATTACAAAGAGCTTGAGACAGCCATGATGCGGGCTGATATTGTGGAGGATCCTGAAGCAACCATGGCTCGATTCATGAGTGGAATCAACCGAGATTTGAGAGATACTCTAGAGCTACACCCGTATGTTGACTTGTCGGAATTGCTCCAACGTGCGATTTTATTGGAGAAACAACGCAAGCGAAAGGGGCGAGCGGATTCTTTCAATCGACCACCACCCCGGTCTACCCAAACTATCCTGGAGCCCCGAGGTATCCCTAATACTAACGTCAATAAATTTTCTAATGTTGACAAGGAAAAAAGTGTCGCGCATGTTGGCACAACTCGAAACCCACAAAAGGAATATGTCCATGGCAAGAATCCCCGAAACCGTGAAATTACCTGTTTTCGGTGTCAAGGGAAAGGGCACTATGCCTCTGAGTGCCCGAACAAGAAGGCCATGATCTTGACGGATGCGGGTGAAGTCGTCACCGACGATGAAGGAGATGTAGATGGTGAACAAATTCTTGAATGTGAGGAAAGTACTGTTGAAGAAGATGATGAATACTCCAAAATCACGGTGGTAACTCTGCGGTCTCTTAGTACATTTCAAAAGGAGGAACCAACCCAAATGCAAAGAGAGAACATCTTCCACTGTCGTTGCAAAATCGAAGGCAAGATTTGCAGCATGATAATTGATAACGGAAGCTGCACCAATGTGGTTAGTGAGACATTGGTCAAAAAGTTGAACCTTGTCACCAAGCCCCATCCGCGACCCTATCGATTGCAGTGGTTGACCAATAATGGGGAACTACGAGTAAATAAACAAGTTGAGGTAACCTTCCGAATTCGTGGTTATATGGACCAGGTTGTATGCGATGTTGTGCCAATGCAGGCTTGCCACATACTACTTGGACGGCCTTGGCAATTTGATCGCAATGTCACCTACTTTGGGAAGGAAAATACTTTTACGCTCACACATGAGGGCAAAAAAGATCACCTTGACTCCCCTTACCCCCCAAGAAGCCCACACGGATCAGGAAGTGATACAAAAAAACCATGTTCAAGAAATGATGGCTATGGAGAACGTCTCAAAATCAGCGGGAACTCAAAGCTCCATACGAGAGGCAGACATAAATTCCATGGCAAGTTCGTCTATGACCGCTCCATCGCGAGTTCCAAGAGTGATCCCCTCAGAAAAACGAGAGAAAAGTAAGGGAGTACCTACCAAAGATACCCTTTCCCAAATGGGGAGGAACAGTGACCAGGCCATATTTCTCACTCGAAAGGATATTAGATCCAGGAGAGGATGAGAGTGATAGGATTTACATTTTGCTTTGTAAGTTTAATCTCCTTACAGCTTATGATTTGCAATCTAACCTGCCTCCAGAGTTCTATCCTATTTTGCAGGAATTTTCTGATGTACTACCCAAGGAACTACCAAGCGAGTTGCCCCCAATCCGTGGTATTGAGCATCAGATTGATTTCATACCTGGCGCTCAATTGCCAAATAGGCCGGCATATAGGGCCAACCCAGATGAGACCAAAGAGATCCAAAGGCAAATCCAAGACTTGTTAGATAAAGGCTGGGTGCGTGAGAGCCTTAGTCCATGTTCTGTACCGGTACTCCTCGTTCCAAAGAAGGATGGTAAGTGGCGTATGTGTGTAGATTGTAGAGCAATAAATGCAATTACTATTAAGTATAGACATCCTATTCCTAGATTAGATGATATGCTTGATGAACTTCAGGGTGCTGCTCTTTTTACAAAAATTGATCTTAAAAGTGGTTACCATCAGATAAGAATGAGAGAAGGAGATGAGTGGAAAACTGCTTTCAAAACTAAGCTAGGGCTGTATGAGTGGACTGTCATGCCTTTTGGCTTAACTAATGCCCCTAGTACCTTTATGAGATTGATGAATCATGTTCTTAGACCTTGCATAGGAAGGTTTGTGGTTGTTTACTTTGATGACATCTTGATCTATAGTAAGGACTTATCTGCACACATTGAGCATGTGAGAGAAGTGTTCACTTTATTGCGGCAGAACAAACTTTATGCAAATGTTGAAAAATGTGCATTTGTGTTTCTAGTTGTCTATTCCTTGGCTATGTTGTTAGCGCACAGGGAATACAAGTCGATGAGGAGAAGATCAGAGCCATCCAGGAGTGGCCTGTCCCTACTACTGTTCGTGAAGTTCGTAGTTTCCATGGCTTGGCGGGATTCTACCGAAGGTTTATTCGTGATTTCAGTACTATTGCAGCCCCTCTCACTGCTGTTATTCGCAAGGATGAACTGTTTAGTTGGGGAGAAGCGCAACAACAAGCCTTCGACAAGCTGAAATATTTGTTAACTCATGCCCCAATTCTTAAACTCCCGAACTTTGAACTAACATTTGAACTTGAATGTGATGCTTCAGGTGTGGGTATTGGAGCCGTTCTAATGCAAAATCGCCAACCTATTGCATACTTCAGCGAGAAGCTAGGTGGCGCAGCCTTGAACTACCCAACTTACGACAAGGAGTTATATGCCTTGGTTCGTTCACTTCAGGTATGGCAGCATTATCTTTTGCCAAAGGAATTTGTTATCCACTCAGATCACGAGTCCCTTAAGCATATAAAAACTCAAGCTAAACTAAATAAGAGGCATGCCAGATGGATTTCTTTTGTTGATACATTCCCTTATGTGATAAAGTATAAGAAGGGAAAGGATAATGTCGTAGCTGACGCACTTTCTAGGCGCACTCACATTCTTACTATTTTGACTTCTCAATTGCTAGGGTTCTCACAGGTAAAATCATTGTATGCAAATGACAAAGATTTTTCTGACATCTTCAATAAGTGTGCCAGCACTGGATTTAAAGATTTCTATTTGCATGAGGGCTATTTGTATAAGGCTAACCAGTTGTGTATTCCACAAGGTTCTATTCGAACTGTTTTAACTCACGAAGTCCATGAAGGTGGACTCATGGGGCATTTTGGAGCCACCAAAACTCTTAAACTTTTGCAGGAAAAATTTTATTGGCCAAGGATGCGTGCGGACGTGGAACAACACATTACACGTTGCATTACATGTAGACAAGCCAAATCCACAACGCTACCACATGGTTTATATAAGCCCCTGCCTACACCCGACACACCTTGGGTAGATTTGAGTATGGACTTCATTTTGGGGCTACCTCGTACAAAAGGAGGTAAGGACTCTATCATGGTTGTTGTCGATAGGTTTTCAAAAATGTCCCACTTTATTCCTTGCAATAAGACGAATGACGCAATGCATATTGCTAATTTGTTTTTCAAAGAAGTAGTTAGAATGCATGGAATTCCCCGTACGATTGTATCTGATAGGGACACTAAATTCTTAAGCTTTTTCTGGAAAAACTTTTGGGGAAAATTAGGGACAAAACTTCTCTTTTCTACCTCATATCACCCACAAACAGATGGTCAAACGGAAGTAACAAATCGCACCCTAGGCACTCTCCTTAGGTGTATTATCAAAAAGAATTTGCGTAGTTGGGAAAGTTGTCTCCCTCATGTTGAGTTTGCATATAATCGTGCTATCCATAGTGCTACTAACATGTCCCCTTTTGAAGTAGTGTACGGCTTCAACCCACTTTCTCCAGTTGACCTATTGCCACTACCATGTAGTGAGCGACAAAATGTTAATTTCAGGGATCGGGCACAAAAGATTCAGGAGCTTCATAAGACAGTACAAAAGGAAATTGACGCTACCAATGCGCGGAATGCAAAAGCTGCTAATCGCCACCGCAAGAAGATTGTCTTCCAACCCGGTGATTGGGTGTGGCTTCACTTACGAAAAGAGAGATTTCCGGCACAACGCAAGTCTAAGTTGTCCCCACGAGGCGATGGTCCCTTTCAAGTCGTTGAACGCATCAACGATAATGCCTACAAACTAGACCTCCCAGGTGAGTATAATGTCCATGCTACATTTAATGTTTCTGACTTGTCTCCGTTTGATGTAGGTGACGAGAGGTTGATGGGACAACCTTTTCAAGAGAGGGGGGATGATGTGACCATCATGACGGAATTGGACCCAATCATAATTCCTCCTGGACCAATCACTAGGAGCCGAGCCCATAAATTTCAATTGGCAATAACAAAGTGTGCCAAACTTCAAATGGATGCCACTGCTGAACTCTACAACGACGATCAAAATAAACCATGCATTCTTCTGGAAATTGGATCACAAGTCCCAAGGACCATAAGGCCAGGAGCACCTTACAAGGCATTGGACCTCCCCTAAATTACTATCCCTAATTGAAGGGATCCCATGAATCAATATCCCTGAATGAAGGAATTCCATAGATCAAGGGATTACCAATAATCATGGGATTGCCATGAATTATGGGTCAATAATACTAAATAAGGCTAATTATAATAACTACTCCCCATATGATTTTATTTCCTTTAAGAGTGTACTTTCTTGTTTTTAAATTTCCATGGTTCCTCTATAAAAGGACCCATGATTATCATTGTAAGATTTTTTCATTCCACAAAGAGATTTTATAAACTGGTTTTTTTTTTCAAGAGCGATTCTTGTGCCTTTTTGAAGTGTAATCTTGAGTGATTCGGTTACAGCTTCATATCCCCAAATCGAGTTGTTTCGAGTGATTTGAAACAAGTCGTGGCCTCTCGAATAGTACTGGAACTATTCTTGCCTTAGCTTGTATTGTCAGCTTGTTTAGAGGATTGTGATACGTGAGCTTGATCTCTCGTGTTGCCTTCCCGACTACCTCTCAATTCAAGAGAGTCCAGTTTATCTCCATTAATATAGATATATATATATATAGCCATCCATCCCTTACTCTATCCAAATCTACAATATTTTTGTTACTTATTCTTGTGGAATTCGATCCGAATTGTTATCCTTGGCAAGTTCGCATCAAAATATAAAGGAAAAACATTGAAAAAACAAAAGCGCTAAATATACTAATTTCGAACATTATAAAACGAATACGAAAAGCAATGTAATTAGAACAATAGAGCACAAAGTGAGAATAATCTATAACATGCTATATAATATAAAGGAAAAACATTGAAAAAACAAAAGCGCTAAATATACTAATTTCGAACATTCTAAAACAAATACGAAAAGCAATGTAATTAGAACTATAGAGCACAAAGTAAGTATAATCTATAACATGCTATATAATATAAAGGAAAAACATTGAAAAAACAAAAGCGCTAAATATACTAATTTCGAACACTCTACAACAAATACGAAAAGCACTGCAATTAGAACTATAGAGCACAAAGTAAGTATAATCTATACATGCTATATAATAATAAAGGAAAAACATTGAAAAAACAAAAGCGCTAAATATACTAATTTCGAACACTCTACAACAAATACGAAAAGCACGAACAAATAGAGCACAAAGTAAGTATAATCTATAACATTCTATATAATATAAAGGAAAAACATTGAAAAAACAAAAGCGCTAAATATACTAATTTCGAACACTATAAAACAAATACGAAAAGCAATGTAATTAGAACTATAGAGCACAAAGTAAGTATAATCTATAACATACTATATAATATAAAGGAAAAACATTGAAAAAACAAAAGCGCTAAATATACTAATTTCGAAAACACTTACAACAAATACGAAAAGCATGCAATTAGAACTATAGAGCACAAAGTAAGTATAATCTATACATACTATATAATATAAAGGAAAAACATTGAAAAAACAAAAGCGCTAAATATACTAATTTCGAACACTCTACAACAAATACGAAAAGCACTGCAATTAGAACTATAGAGCACAAAGTAAGTATAATCTATATGCATACTATATAATATAAAGGAAAAACATTGAAAAACAAAAGCGCTAAATATACTAATTTCGAACACTCTACAACAAATACGAAAAGCACTGCAATTAGAACTATAGAGCACAAAGTAAGTATAATCTATAACATGCTATATAATAATATAAAGGAAAAACATTGAAAAAACAAAAGCGCTAAATATACTAATTTCGAACACTCTACAACAAATACGAAAAGCACGCAATAGAGCACAAAGTAAGTATAATCTATAACATTCTATATAATATAAAAGAAAAACATTGAAAAAACAAAAGCGCTAAATATACTAATTTCGAACACTCTACAACAAATACGAAAAGCAATGTAATTAGAACAATAGAGCACAAAGTAAATATATCTATAACATGCTATATAATATAAAGGAAAAACATTGAAAAAACAAAGCGCTAAAATACTAATTTCGAACACTCTACAACAAATACGAAAAGCACTGCAATTAGAACTATAGAGCACAAAGTAAGTATAATCTATAACATGCTATATAATATAAAGGAAAAACATTGAAAAAACAAAAGCGCTAAATATACTAATTTCGAACACTCACAACAAATACGAAAAGCACTGCAATTAGAACTATAGAGCACAAAGTAAGTATAATCTATAACATACTATATAATATAAAGGAAAAACATTGAAAAAACAAAAGCGCTAAATATACTAATTTCGAACACTCTACAACAAATACGAAAAGCACTGGAATTAGAACTATAGAGCACAAAGTAAGTATAATCTATAACATACTATATATAATATAAAGGAAAAACATTGAAAAAACAAAAGCGCTAAATATACTAATTTCGAACACTCTAAAACAAATACGAAAAGCACTGTAATTAGAATATAGAGCACAAAGTAAGTATAATCTATAACATGCTATATAATATAAAGGAAAAACATTGAAAAAACAAAAGCGCTAAATATACTAATTTCGAACACTACAACAAATACGAAAAGCAATGTAATTAGAAAAATAGAGCACAAAGTAAGTATAATCTATAACATGCTATATAATATAAAGGAAAAACATTGAAAAAACAAAAGCGCTAAATATACTAATTTCGAACACTCTACAACAAATACGAAAAGCACTGCAATTAGAACTATAGAGCACAAAGTAAGTATAATCTATAACATGCTATATAATAATATAAAGGAAAAACATTGAAAAAACAAAAGCGCTAAATACTAATTTCGAACACTCTACAACAAATACGAAAAGCAAGTAATTAGAACTATAGAGCACAAAGTAAGTATAATCTATAACATGCTATATAATATAAAGGAAAAACATTGAAAAAACAAAAGCGCTAAATATACTAATTTCGAACACTCTAAAACAAATACGAAAAGCAATGTAATTAGAACTATAGAGCACAAAGTAAGTATAATCTATAACATGCTATATAATATAAAGGAAAAACATTGAAAAAACAAAAGCGCTAAATATACTAATTTCGAACACTCTACAACAAATACGAAAAGCACTGCATTTAGAACTATAGAGCACAAAGTAAGTATAATCTATAACATCTATATAATATAAAGGAAAAACATTGAAAAAACAAAAGCGCTAAATATACTAATTTCGAACACTCTACAACAAATACGAAAAGCACGAACTATAGAGCACAAAGTAAGTATAATCTATAACATGCTATATAATATAAAGGAAAAACATTGAAAAAACAAAAGCGCTAAATATACTAATTTCGAACACTCTACAACAAATACGAAAAGCAATGTAATTAGAACTATAGAGCACAAAGTAAGTATAATCTATAACATGCTATATAATATAAAGGAAAAACATTGAAAAAACAAAAGCGCTAAATATACTAATTTCGAACACTCTACAACAAATACGAAAAGCACTGCAATTAGAACTATAGAGCACAAAGTAAGTATAATCTATAACATGCTATATAATATAAAGGAAAAACATTGAAAAAACAAAAGCGCTAAATATACTAATTTCGAACACTCTACAACAAATACGAAAAGCACTGCAATTAGAACTATAGAGCACAAAGTAAGTATAATCTATAACATGCTATATAATATAAAGGAAAAACATTGAAAAAACAAAAGCGCTAAATATACTAATTTCGAACACTCTACAACAAATACGAAAAGCACTGCAATTAGAACTATAGAGCACAAGTAAGTATAATCTATAACATGCTATATAATATAAAGGAAAAACATTGAAAAAACAAAAGCGCTAAATATACTAATTTCGAACACTCTACAACAAATACGAAAAGCACGAACAATAGAGCACAAAGTAAGTATAATCTATAACATGCTATATAATATAAAGGAAAAACATTGAAAAAACAAAAGCGCTAAATATACTAATTTCGAACACTCTACAACAAATACGAAAAGCAATGTAATTAGAACTATAGAGCACAAAGTAAGTATAATCTATAACATGCTATATAATATAAAGGAAAACATTGAAAAAACAAAAGCGCTAAATATACTAATTTCGAACACTCTACAACAAATACGAAAAGCAATGTAATTAGAACTATAGAGCACAAAGTAAGTATAATCTATAACATGCTATATAATATAAAGGAAAAACATTGAAAAACAAAAGCGCTAAATATACTAATTTCGAACACTCTACAACAAATACGAAAAGCACTGCAATTAGAACTATAGAGCACAAAGTAAGTATAATCTATAACATGCTATATAATATAAAGGAAAAACATTGAAAAAAACAAAAGCGCTAAATATACTAATTTCGAACACTCTACAACAAATACGAAAAGCAATGTAATTAGAACTATAGAGCACAAAGTAAGTATAATCTATAACATGCTATATAATATAAAGGAAAAACATTGAAAAAACAAAAGCGCTAAATATACTAATTTCGAACACTCTACAACAAATACGAAAAGCACTGCAATTAGAACTATAGAGCACAAAGTAAGTATAATCTATAACATACTATATAATATAAAGGAAAAACATTGAAAAAAACAAAAGCGCTAAATATACTAATTTCGAACACTCTACAACAAATACGAAAAGCACTGCAATTAGAACTATAGAGCACAAAGTAAGTATAATCTATAACATGCTATATAATATAAAGGAAAAACATTGAAAAAACAAAAGCGCTAAATATACTAATTTCGAACACTCTACAACAAATACGAAAAGCACTGCAATTAGAACTATAGAGCACAAAGTAAGTATAATCTATAACATACTATATAATATATAAAGGAAAAACATTGAAAAACAAAAGCGCTAAATATACTAATTTCGAACACTCTAAAACAAATACGAAAAGCACTGTAATTAGAACTATAGAGCACAAAGTAAGTATAATCTATAACATGCTATATAATATAAAGGAAAAACATTGAAAAAACAAAAGCGCTAAATATACTAATTTCGAACACTCTACAACAAATACGAAAAGCACTGCAATTAGAACTATAGAGCACAAAGTAAGTATAATCTATAACATACTATATAATATAAAGGAAAAACATTGAAAAAACAAAAGCGCTAAATATACTAATTTCGAACACTCTACAACAAATACGAAAAGCACAACAATAGAGCACAAAGTAAGTATAATCTATAACATGCTATATAATATAAAGAAAAACATTGAAAAAACAAAAGCGCTAAATATACTAATTTCGAACACTCTACAACAAATACGAAAAGCACTGCAATTAGAACAATAGAGCACAAAGTAAGTATAATCTATAGCATACTATATAATATAAAGGAAAAACATTGAAAAAACAAAAGCGCTAAATATACTAATTTCGAACACTCTACAACAAATACGAAAAGCACTGCAATTAGAACTATAGAGCACAAAGTAAGTATAATCTATAACATACTATATAATATAAAGGAAAAACATTGAAAAAACAAAAGCGCTAAATATACTAATTTCGAACACTCTACAACAAATACGAAAAGCACTGCAATTAGAACTATAGAGCACAAAGTAAGTATAATCTATAACATGCTATATAATATAAAGGAAAAACATTGAAAAAACAAAAGCGCTAAATATACTAATTTCGAACACTCTACAACAAATACGAAAAGCACTGCAATTAGAACTATAGAGCACAAAGTAAGTATAATCTATAGCACTATATATAATATAAAGGAAAAACATTGAAAAAACAAAAGCGCTAAATATACTAATTTCGAACACTCTACAACAAATACGAAAAGCACGAACAATAGAGCACAAAGTAAGTATAATCTATAACATGCTATATAATATAAAGGAAAAACATTGAAAAAACAAAAGCGCTAAATATACTAATTTCGAACACTATAAAACAAATACGAAAAGCAATGTAATTAGAACTATAGAGCACAAAGTAAGTATAATCTATAAGCATACTATATAATATAAAGGAAAACATTGAAAAAACAAAAGCGCTAAATATACTAATTTCGAACACTCTACAACAAATACGAAAGCACTGTAATTAGAACTATAGAGCACAAAGTAAGTATAATCTATAACATACTATATAATATAAAGGAAAAACATTGAAAACAAAAGCGCTAAATATACTAATTTCGAACACTCTACAACAAATACGAAAAGCACTGCAATTAGAACTATAGAGCACAAAGTAAGTATAATCTATAACATGCTATATAATATAAAGGAAAAACATTGAAAAAACAAAAGCGCTAAATATACTAATTTCGAACACTCTAAAACAAATACGAAAAGCAATGTAATTAGAACTATAGAGCACAAAGTAAGTATAATCTATACATGCTATATAATATAAAGGAAAAACATTGAAAAAACAAAAGCGCTAAATATACTAATTTCGAACACTCTACAACAAATACGAAAAGCACTGCAATTAGAACTATAGAGCACAAAGTAAGTATAATCTATAACATACTATATAATATAAAGGAAAAACATTGAAAAAACAAAAGCGCTAAATATACTAATTTCGAACACTCTACAACAAATACGAAAAGCACTGTAATTAGAACTATAGAGCACAAAGTAAGTATAATCTATAGCATACTATATAATATAAAGGAAAAACATTGAAAAAACAAAAGCGCTAAATATACTAATTTCGAACACTCTACAACAAATACGAAAAGCACTGCAATTAGAACTATAGAGCACAAAGTAAGTATAATCTATAACATACTATATATAATATAAAGGAAAACATTGAAAAAACAAAAGCGCTAAATATACTAATTTCGAACACTCTAAAACAAATACGAAAAGCAATGTAATTAGAACTATAGAGCACAAAGTAAGTATAATCTATAACATGCTATATAATATAAAGGAAAAACATTGAAAAAACAAAAGCGCTAAATATACTAATTTCGAACACTCTACAACAAATACGAAAAGCACTGCAATTAGAACTATAGAGCACAAAGTAAGTATAATCTAAACATACTATATATAATATAAAGGAAAAACATTGAAAAAACAAAAGCGCTAAATATACTAATTTCGAACACTCTACAACAAATACGAAAAGCACGAAAATAGAGCACAAAGTAAGTATAATCTATAACATTCTATATAATATAAAGGAAAAACATTGAAAAAACAAAAGCGCTAAATATACTAATTTCGAACACTCTAAAACAAATACGAAAGCATGTAATTAGAACTATAGAGCACAAAGTAAGTATAATCTATAACATACTATATAATATAAAGGAAAAACATTGAAAAAACAAAAGCGCTAAATATACTAATTTCGAAACACTACAACAAATACGAAAAGCACTGCAATTAGAACTATAGAGCACAAAGTAAGTATAATCTATAACATGCTATATAATATAAAGGAAAAACATTGAAAAAACAAAAGCGCTAAATATACTAATTTCGAACACTCTACAACAAATACGAAAAGCACTGCAATTAGAACTATAGAGCACAAAGTAAGTATAATCTATAGCATACTATATAATATAAAGGAAAAACATTGAAAAAACAAAAGCGCTAAATATACTAATTTCGAACACTCTACAACAAATACGAAAAGCACTGCAATTAGAACTATAGAGCACAAAGTAAGTATAATCTATAACATATATATAATAATATAAAGGAAAAACATTGAAAAAACAAAAGCGCTAAATATACTAATTTCGAACACTCTACAACAAATACGAAAAGCACGAACAATAGAGCACAAAGTAAGTATAATCTATAACATACTATATAATATAAAGGAAAAACATTGAAAAAACAAAAGCGCTAAATATACTAATTTCGAACACTCTAAAACAAATACGAAAAGCAATGTAATTAGAACTATAGAGCACAAAGTAAGTATAATCTATAGCATACTATATAATATAAAGGAAAAACATTGAAAAAACAAAAGCGCTAAATATACTAATTTCGAACACTCTACAACAAATACGAAAAGCATGTAATTAGAACTATAGAGCACAAAGTAAGTATAATCTATACATACTATATAATATAAAGGAAAAACATTGAAAAAACAAAAGCGCTAAATATACTAATTTCGAACACTCTACAACAAATACGAAAAGCACTGCAATTAGAACTATAGAGCACAAAGTAAGTATAATCTATAACATGCTATATAATATAAAGGAAAACATTGAAAAAACAAAAGCGCTAAATATACTAATTTCGAACACTCTACAACAAATACGAAAAGCATGTAATTAGAACTATAGAGCACAAAGTAAGTATAATCTATAACATGCTATATAATATAAAGGAAAAACATTGAAAAAACAAAAGCGCTAAATATACTAATTTCGAACACTCTACAACAAATACGAAAAGCACTGCAATTAGAACTATAGAGCACAAAGTAAGTATAATCTATAGCATATATAATAATAAAGGAAAAACATTGAAAAAACAAAAGCGCTAAATATACTAATTTCGAACACTCTACAACAAATACGAAAAGCACTGCAATTAGAACTATAGAGCACAAAGTAAGTATAATCTATAACATACTATATAATATAAGGAAAAACATTGAAAAAACAAAAGCGCTAAATATACTAATTTCGAACACTCTACAACAAATACGAAAAGCACTGCAATTAGAACTATAGAGCACAAAGTAAGTATAATCTATAACATGCTATATAATATAAAGGAAAAACATTGAAAAAACAAAAGCGCTAAATATACTAATTTCGAACACTCTACAACAAATACGAAAAGCACTGCAATTAGAACTATAGAGCACAAAGTAAGTATAATCTATAACATACTATATAATATAAAGGAAAACATTGAAAAAACAAAAGCGCTAAATATACTAATTTCGAACACTCTACAACAAATACGAAAGCACTGCAATTAGAACTATAGAGCACAAAAGTAAGTATAATCTATACATACTATATAATAATATAAAGAAAAACATTGAAAAAACAAAAGCGCTAAATATACTAATTTCGAACACTAAAAAAAATACGAAAAGCAATGTAATTAGAACAATAGAGCACAAAGTAAGTATAATCTATAGCATACTATATAATATAAAGGAAAAACATTGAAAAAACAAAAGCGCTAAATATACTAATTTCGAACACTCTACAACAAATACGAAAAGCACTGCAATTAGAACTATAGAGCACAAAGTAAGTATAATCTATAGCATACTATATAATATATAAAGGAAAAACATTGAAAAAACAAAAGCGCTAAATATACTAATTTCGAACACTCTACAACAAATACGAAAAGCACGAACAATAGAGCACAAAGTAAGTATAATCTATAACATGCTATATAATATAAAGGAAAAACATTGAAAAAACAAAAGCGCTAAATATACTAATTTCGAACACTCTAAAACAAATACGAAAAGCAATGTAATTAGAACTATAGAGCACAAAGTAAGTATAATCTATAGCATACTATATAATATAAAGGAAAAACATTGAAAAAACAAAAGCGCTAAATATACTAATTTCGAACACTCTACAACAAATACGAAAAGCACTGCAATTAGAACTATAGAGCACAAAGTAAGTATAATCTATAACATACTATATAATATAAAGGAAAAACATTGAAAAAACAAAAGCGCTAAATATACTAATTTCGAACACTCTAAAACAAATACGAAAAGCACTGTAATTAGAACTATAGAGCACAAAGTAAGTATAATCTATAGCATACTATATAATATAAAGGAAAAACATTGAAAAAACAAAAGCGCTAAATATACTAATTTCGAACACTCCACAACAAATACGAAAAGCACTGCAATTAGAACTATAGAGCACAAAGTAAGTATAATCTATAGCATACTATATAATATAAAGGAAAAACATTGAAAAAACAAAAGCGCTAAATATACTAATTTCGAACACTCTACAACAAATACGAAAAGCACTGCAATTAGAAACTATAGAGCACAAAGGAAAAACATTTGAAAAAACAAAAGCGCTAAATATACTAATTTCGAACACTCTACACAAATACGAAAAGCACTGCAATTAGAACTATAGAGCACAAAGTAAGTATAATCTATAACATGCTATATAATATAAAGGAAAAACATTGAAAAAACAAAAGCGCTAAATATACTAATTTCGAACACTCTAAAACAAATACGAAAAGCAACTGTAATTAGAACTATAGAGCACAAAGTAAGTATAATCTATAGCATACTATATAATATAAAGGAAAACATTGAAAAAACAAAAGCGCTAAATATACTAATTTCGAACACTCTACAACAAATACGAAAGCACTGCAATTAGAACTATAGAGCACAAAGTAAGTATAATCTATAGCATACTATATAATATAAAGGAAAAACATTGAAAAAACAAAAAGCTAAATATACTAATTTCGAACACTCTAAAACAAATACGAAAAGCAATGTAATTAGAACTATAGAGCACAAAGTAGTAAGTATAATCTATAGCATACTATATAATATAAAGGAAAAACATTGAAAAAACAAAAGCGCTAAATATACTAATTTCGAACACTAAAAACAAATACGAAAGCAATGTAATTAGAACTATAGAGCACAAAGTAAGTATAATCTATAACATACTATATAATATAAAGGAAAAACATGAAAAAACAAAAGCGCTAAAATATACTAATTTCGAACACTCTACAACAAATACGAAAAGCACTGCAATTAGAACTATAGAGCACAAAGTAAGTATAATCTATAGCATATTATATATAATATAAAGGAAAAACATTGAAAAAACAAACGCTAAATATACTAATTTCGAACACTCTACAACAAATACGAAAAGCAATGTAATTAGAACTATAGAGCACAAAGTAAGTATAATCTATAACATGCTATATAATATAAAGGAAAAACATTGAAAAAACAAAAGCGCTAAATATACTAATTTCGAACACTCTACAACAAATACGAAAAGCAACTAATTAGAACTATAGAGCACAAAGTAAGTATAATCTATAAACGCTATATAATATAAAGGAAAAACATTGAAAAAACAAAAGCGCTAAATATACTAATTTCGAACACTCTAAAACAAATACGAAAAGCAATGTAATTAGAACTATAGAGCACAAAGTAAGTATAATCTATAACATACTATATAATATAAAGGAAAAACATTGAAAAAACAAAAGCGCTAAATATACTAATTTCGAACACTCTACAACAAATACGAAAAGCACTGCAATTAGAACTATAGAGCACAAAGTAAGTATAATCTATAACATGCTATATAATATAAAGGAAAAACATTGAAAAAACAAAAGCGCTAAATATACTAATTTCGAACACTCTACAACAAATACGAAAAGCACTGCAATTAGAACTATAGAGCACAAAGTAAGTATAATCTATAGCATACTATATAATATAAAGGAAAAACATTGAAAAAACAAAAGCGCTAAATATACTAATTTCGAACACTCTACAACAAATACGAAAAGCACTGCAATTAGAACTATAGAGCACAAAGTAAGTATAATCTATAAATGCTATATAATATAAAGGAAAAACATTGAAAAAAAAAGCGCTAAATATACTAATTTCGAACACTCTACAACAAATACGAAAAGCACTGCAATTAGAACTATAGAGCACAAAGTAAGTATAATCTATAACATACTATATAATATAAAGGAAAACATTGAAAAAACAAAAGCGCTAAATATACTAATTTCGAACACTCTACAACAATACGAAAAGCACTGCAATTAGAACTATAGAGCACAAAGTAAGTATAATCTATAGCATACTATATAATATAAAGGAAAAACATTGAAAAAACAAAAGCGCTAAATATACTAATTTCGAACACTCTACAACAAATACGAAAAGCACTGCAATTAGAACTATAGAGCACAAAGTAAGTATAATCTATAGCATACTATATAATATAAAGGAAAAACATTGAAAAAACAAAAGCGCTAAATATACTAATTTCGAACACTCTACACAAATACGAAAAGCACTGCAATTAGAACTATAGAGCACAAAGTAAGTATAATCTATAGCATACTATATAATATAAAGGAAAAACATTGAAAAAACAAAAGCGCTAAATATACTAATTTCGAACACTCTACAACAAATACGAAAAGCAATGTAATTAGAACTATAGAGCACAAAGTAAGTATAATCTATAACATACTATATAATATAAAGGAAAAACATTGAAAAAACAAAAGCGCTAAATATACTAATTTCGAACACTCTACAACAAATACGAAAAGCACTGCAATTAGAACTATAGAGCACAAAGTAAGTATAATCTATAACATACTATATAATATAAAGGAAAAACATTGAAAAAACAAAAGCGCTAAATATACTAATTTCGAACACTCTACAACAAATACGAAAAGCACTGCAATTAGAACTATAGAGACAAAGTAAGTATAATCTATAGCATACTATATAATATAAAGGAAAAACATTGAAAAAACAAAAGCGCTAAATATACTAATTTCGAACACTCTACAACAAATACGAAAAGCACTGCAATTAGAACTATAGAGCACAAAGTAAGTATAATCTATAACATGCTATATAAAATAAAGGAAAAACATTGAAAAAAACAAAAGCGTAAATATACTAATTTCGAACACTCTAAAACAAATACGAAAAGCACTGTAATTAGAACTATAGAGCACAAAGTAAGTATAATCTATAACATGCTATATAATATAAAGGAAAAACATTGAAAAAACAAAAGCGCTAAATATACTAATTTCGAACACTCTACAAAATACGAAAAGCACTGCAATTAGAACTATAGAGCACAAAGTAAGTATAATCTATACATGCTATATAATATAAAGGAAAAACATTGAAAAAACAAAAGCGCTAAATATACTAATTTCGAACACTCTACAACAAATACGAAAAGCACTGCAATTAGAACTATAGAGCACAAAGTAAGTATAATCTATAGCATCTATATAATATATATAAAGGAAAAACATTGAAAAAACAAAAGCGCTAAATATACTAATTTCGAACACTCTAAAACAAATACGAAATGCAATGTAATTAGAACAATAGAGCACAAAGTAAGTATAATCTATACATGCTATATAATATAAAGGAAAAACATTGAAAAAACAAAAGCGCTAAATATACTAATTTCGAACACTAAAACAAATACGAAAAGCAATGTAATTAGAACAATAGAGCACAAAGTAAGTATAATCTATACATGCTATATAATATAAAGGAAAAACATTGAAAAAAACAAAAGCGCTAAATATACTAATTTCGAACACTCTACAACAAATACGAAAAGCACTGCAATTAGAACTATAGAGCACAAAGTAAGTATAATCTATAGCATACTATATAATATAAAGGAAAAACATTGAAAAAACAAAAGCGCTCTAAATTACTAATTTCGAACACTCTACAACAAATACGAAAAGCACTGCAATTAGAACTATAGAGCACAAAGTAAGTATAATCTATAAGCATACTATATAATATAAAGGAAA
The DNA here is from genome assembly GCF_009805555.1 of Andrographis paniculata. Classification (NCBI taxonomy): domain Eukaryota; kingdom Viridiplantae; phylum Streptophyta; class Magnoliopsida; order Lamiales; family Acanthaceae; genus Andrographis; species Andrographis paniculata. Next base: position 801 of record NW_026137476.1, on the reverse strand, counting down.
AACATTGAAAAAACAAAAGCGCTAAATATACTAATTCGAACACTCTAAAACAAATACGAAAAGCAATGTAATTAGAACAATAGAGCACAAAGTAAGTATAATCTATAACATGCTATATAATATAAAGAAAAACATTGAAAAAACAAAAGCGCTAAATATACTAATTTCGAACACTCTACAACAAATACGAAAAGCACTGCAATTAGAACTATAGAGCACAAAGTAAGTATAATCTATAACATGCTATATAATATAAAGGAAAAACATTGAAAAAACAAAAGCGCTAAATATACTAATTTCGAACACTCTACAACAAATACGAAAAGCACTGTAATTAGAACTATAGAGCACAAAGTAAGTATAATCTATAGCATACTATATAATATAAAGGAAAAACATTGAAAAAACAAAAGCGCTAAATATACTAATTTCGAACACTCTACAACAAATACGAAAAGCACTGCAATTAGAACTATAGAGCACAAAGTAAGTATAATCTATAGCTTATATTAATATAAAGGAAAAACATTGAAAAAACAAAAGCGCTAAATATACTAATTTCGAACACTCTAAAACAAATACGAAATGCAATGTAATTAGAACAATAGAGCACAAAAGTAAGTATAATCTATAGCATACTATATAAATAAAGGAAAAAACATTGAAAAAAAACAAAAGCTAAATATACTAATTTCGAACACTCTACACAAAATACGAAAAGCACTGCAATTAGAACTATAGAGCAAAGTAAGTATAATCTAACATGCTATATAATATAAAGGAAAAACATTGAAAAAAAAA
>NW_026137475.1:0-27434 GCF_009805555.1 Andrographis paniculata | reverse complement strand
TTACTTATACTTTGTGCTCTATAGTTCTAACTGCAGTGCTTTTCGTATTTGTTGTAGAGTGTTCGAAATTAGTATTTTAGCGCTTTTGTTTTTTCAATGTTTTTCCTTTATATTATATAGCATGTTATAGATTATACTTACTTGTGCTCTATAGTTCTAATTGCAGTGCTTTTCGTATTTGTTGTAGAGTGTTCGAAATTAGTACATTTAGCGCGTTTGTTTTTTCATGTTTTTCTTTATATATATAGCATGTTATAGATTATACTTACTTTGTGCTCTTATAGTTCTAATTGCGTGCTTTTCGTATTTGTTGTAGAGTGTTCGAAATTAGTACATTTAGCGCTTTTGTTTTTTCAATGTTTTCCTTTATATTATATAGCATGTTATAGATTTACTTACTTTGTGCCTCTATAGTTCTAATTGCAGTGCTTTTCGTATTGTTTGAGAGTGTTCGAAATTAGTACATTTAGCGCTTTTGTTTTTTCAATGTTTTTCCTTATATTATATAGCATGTTAATAGATTATAATTACTTTGTGCTCTATATTGTTCTAATTGCAGTGCTTTTCGTATTTGTTGTAGAGTGTTCGAAATTAGTATATTTAGCGCTTTTGTTTTTTCAATGTTTTTCGTTTATATATATAGCTTGTTATAGATTATACTTACTTTGTGCTCTATAGTTCTAATTGCAGTGCTTTCGTATTTGTTGTAGAGTGTTCGAAATTAGTACATTAGCGCTTTTGTTTTTTCAATGTTTTCCCTTTATATTATATAGCATGTTATAGATTATACTTACTTTGTGCTCTATAGTTCTAATTGAGTGCTTTTCGTATTTGTTGTAGAGTGTTCGAAATTAGTACATTTAGCGCTTTTGTTTTTTCAATTTTTTCCTTTATATTATATAGCATGTTATAGATTATACTTACTTTGTGCTCTATAGTTCTAATTGCAGTGCTTTTCGTATTTGTTGTAGAGTGTTCGAAATTAGTACATTTAGCGCTTTGTTTTTTTCAATGTTTTTCCTTTATATTATATAGCATGTTATAGATTATACTTACTTGTGCTCTATAGTTCTAATTGCAGTGCTTTTCGTATTTGTTGTAGAGTGTTCGAAATTAGTATATTTAGCGCTTTTGTTTTTTCAATGTTTTTCGTTTATATTATATAGCATGTTATAGATTATACTTACTTTGTGCTCTATATTGTTCTAATTGCAGTGCTTTTCGTATTTGTTGTAGAGTGTTCGAAATTAGTGTATTTAGCGCTTTTGTTTTTTCAATGTTTTTCGTTTATATTATATAGCATGTTATAGATTATACTTACTTTGTGCTCTATAGTTCTAATTAGAGTGCTTTTCGTATTTGTTGTAGAGTGTTCGAAATTAGTACATTTAGCGCTTTTGTTTTTTCAATGTTTTCCTTTATATTATATAGCATGTTATAGATTATACTTACTTTGTGCTCTATAGTTCTAATTGCAGTGCTTTTCGTATTTGTTGTAGAGTGTTCGAAATTAGTACATTTAGCGCTTTTGTTTTTTCAATGTTTTTCCTTTATATTATATAGCATGTTATAGATTATACTTACTTTGTGCTCTATAGTTCTAATTGCAGTGCTTTTCGTATTTGTTGTAGAGTGTTCGAAATTAGTACATTTAGCGCTTTGTTTTTTTCAATGTTTTTCTTTATATTATATAGCATGTTATAGATTATACTTACTTTGTGCTCTATATTGTTCTAATTGCAGTGCTTTTCGTATTTGTTGTAGAGTGTTCGAAATTAGTATATTTAGCGCTTTTTTTTTTTCAATGTTTTTCCTTTATATTATATAGCATGTTATAGATTATACTTACTTTGTGCTCTATAGTTCTAATTATAGTGCTTTTCGTATTTGTTGTAGAGTGTTCGAAATTAGTACATTTAGCGCTTTTGTTTTTTCAATGTTTTTCCTTTATATTATATAGCATGTTATAGATTATACTTACTTTGTGCTCTATATAGTTCTAATTGCAGTGCTTTTCGTATTTGTTGTAGAGTGTTCGAAATTAGTACATTTAGCGCTTTTGTTTTTTCAATGTTTTTCCTTTATATTATATAGCATGTTATAGATTATACTTACTTTGTGCTCTATATAGTTCTAATTGCAGTGCTTTTCGTATTTGTTGTAGAGTGTTCGAAATTAGTACATTTAGCGCTTTTGTTTTTTCAATGTTTTTCTTTATATTATATAGCATGTTATAGATTATACTTACTTTGTGCTCTATATAGTTCTAATTGCAGTGCTTTTCGTATTTGTTGTAGAGTGTTCGAAATTAGTACATTTAGCGCTTTTGTTTTTTCAATGTTTTCCTTTATATTATATAGCATGTTATAGATTATACTTACTTTGTGCTCTATATTGTTCTAATTGCAGTGCTTTTCGTATTTGTTGTAGAGTGTTCGAAATTAGTACATTTAGCGCTTTTGTTTTTTCAATGTTTTTCCTTTATATTATATAGCATGTTATAGATTATACTTACTTTGTGCTCTATATTGTTCTAATTGCAGTGCTTTTCGTATTTGTTGTAGAGTGTTCGAAATTAGTACATTTAGCGCTTTTGTTTTTTCAATGTTTTTCCTTTATATTATATAGCATGTTATAGATTATACTTACTTTGTGCTCTATAGTTCTAATTGAGTGCTTTTCGTATTTGTTGTAGAGTGTTCGAAATTAGTACATTTAGCGCTTTTGTTTTTTCAATTTTTTCCTTTATATTATATAGCATGTTATAGATTATACTTACTTTGTGCTCTATAGTTCTAATTGCAGTGCTTTTCGTATTTGTTGTAGAGTGTTCGAAATTAGTACATTTAGCGCTTTGTTTTTTCAATGTTTTTCCTTTATATTATATAGCATGTTATAGATTATACTTACTTTGTGCTCTATAGTTCTAATTGCAGTGCTTTTCGTATTTGTTGTAGAGTGTTCGAAATTAGTATATTTAGCGCTTTTGTTTTTTCAATGTTTTTCCTTTATATTATATAGCATGTTATAGATTATACTTACTTTGTGCTCTATATTGTTCTAATTGCAGTGCTTTTCGTATTTGTTGTAGAGTGTTCGAAATTAGTGTATTTAGCGCTTTTGTTTTTTCAATGTTTTTCCTTTATATTATATAGCATGTTATAGATTATACTTACTTTGTGCTCTATAGTTCTAATTAAGTGCTTTTCGTATTTGTTGTAGAGTGTTCGAAATTAGTACATTTAGCGCTTTTGTTTTTTCAATGTTTTTCCTTTATATTATATAGCATGTTATAGATTATACTTACTTTGTTCTATATAGTTCTAATTGCAGTGCTTTTCGTATTTGTTGTAGAGTGTTCGAAATTAGTACATTTTAGCGCTTTTGTTTTTTCAATGTTTTTCCTTTATATTATATAGCATGTTATAGATTATACTTACTTTGTGCTCTATAGTTCTAATTGAGTGCTTTTCGTATTTGTTGTAGAGTGTTCGAAATTAGTACATTTAGCGCTTTTGTTTTTTCAATGTTTTTCTTTATATTATATAGCATGTTATAGATTATACTTACTTTGTGCTCTATATTGTTCTAATTGCAGTGCTTTTCGTATTTGTTGTAGAGTGTTCGAAATTAGTATATTTAGCGCTTTTTTTTTTTCAATGTTTTTCCTTTATATTATATAGCATGTTATAGATTATACTTACTTTGTGCTCTATAGTTCTAATTACAGTGCTTTTCGTATTTGTTGTAGAGTGTTCGAAATTAGTACATTTAGCGCTTTTGTTTTTTCAATGTTTTTCCTTTATATTATATAGCATGTTATAGATTATACTTACTTTGTGCTCTATATAGTTCTAATTGCAGTGCTTTTCGTATTTGTTGTAGAGTGTTCGAAATTAGTACATTTAGCGCTTTTGTTTTTTCAATGTTTTTCCTTTATATTATATAGCATGTTATAGATTATACTTACTTTGTGCTCTATATAGTTCTAATTGCAGTGCTTTTCGTATTTGTTGTAGAGTGTTCGAAATTAGTATATTTAGCGCTTTTGTTTTTTCAATGTTTTTCCTTTATATTATATAGCATGTTATAGATTATACTTACTTTGTGCTCTATAGTATTCTAATTGCAGTGCTTTTCGTATTTGTTGTAGAGTGTTCGAAATTAGTATATTTAGCGCTTTGTTTTTTTCAATGTTTTTCCTTTATATTATATAGCATGTTATAGATTATACTTACTTTGTGCTCTATATAGTTCTAATTGCAGTGCTTTTCGTATTTGTTGTAGAGTGTTCGAAATTAGTATATTTAGCGCTTTTGTTTTTTCAATGTTTTTTGTTTATATTATATAGCATGTTATAGATTATACTTACTTTGTGCTCTATATAGTTCTAATTGCAGTGCTTTTCGTATTTGTTGTAGAGTGTTCGAAATTAGTATATTTAGCGCTTTTGTTTTTTCAATGTTTTTCGTTTATATTATATAGCATGTTATAGATTATACTTACTTTGTGCTCTATAGTTCTAATTGAGTGCTTTTCGTATTTGTTGTAGAGTGTTCGAAATTAGTACATTTAGCGCTTTTGTTTTTTCAATGTTTTCCTTTATATTATATAGCATGTTATAGATTATACTTACTTTGTGCTCTATAGTTCTAATTGCAGTGCTTTTCGTATTTGTTGTAGAGTGTTCGAAATTAGTATATTTAGCGCTTTTGTTTTTTCAATGTTTTTCGTTTATATTATATAGCATGTTATAGATTATACTTACTTTGTGCTCTATATGTTCTAATTGCAGTGCTTTTCGTATTTGTTGTAGAGTGTTCGAAATTAGTATATTTAGCGCTTTTGTTTTTTCAATGTTTTTCGTTTATATTATATAGCATGTTATAGATTATACTTACTTTGTGCTCTATAGTTCTAATTGAGTGCTTTTCGTATTTGTTGTAGAGTGTTCGAAATTAGTACATTTAGCGCTTTTGTTTTTTCAATGTTTTTCCTTTATATTATATAGCATGTTATAGATTATACTTACTTTGTGCTATATAGTTCTAATTGAAGTGCTTTTCGTATTTGTTGTAGAGTGTTCGAAATTAGTACATTTAGCGCTTTGTTTTTTCAATGTTTTTCCTTTATATTATATAGCATGTTATAGATTATACTTACTTTGTGCTCTATAGTTCTAATTGCAGTGCTTTTCGTATTTGTTGTAGAGTGTTCGAAATTAGTACATTTAGCGCTTTGTTTTTTTCAATGTTTTTCCTTTATATTATATAGCATGTTATAGATTATACTTACTTTGTGCTCTATATAGTTCTAATAGCAGTGCTTTTCGTATTTGTTGTAGAGTGTTCGAAATTAGTATATTTAGCGCTTTTGTTTTTTCAATGTTTTTCGTTTATATTATATAGCATGTTATAGATTATACTTACTTTGTGCTCTATAGTTCTAATTGCAGTGCTTTTCGTATTTGTTGTAGAGTGTTCGAAATTAGTACATTTAGCGCTATTGTTTTTTCAATGTTTTTCCTTTATATTATATAGCATGTTATAGATTATACTTACTTTGTGCTCTATAGTTCTAATTAGAGTGCTTTTCGTATTTGTTGTAGAGTGTTCGAAATTAGTACATTTAGCGCTTTTGTTTTTTCAATATTTTTCCTTTATATTATATAGCATGTTATAGATTATACTTACTTTGTGCTCTATATAGTTCTAATTGCAGTGCTTTTCGTATTTGTTGTAGAGTGTTCGAAATTAGTACATTTAGCGCTTTTGTTTTTTCAATGTTTTTCATTTATATTATATAGCATGTTATAGATTATACTTACTTTGTGCTATATAGTTCTAATTGCAGTGCTTTTCGTATTTGTTGTAGAGTGTTCGAAATTAGTACATTTAGCGCTTTTGTTTTTCAATGTTTTTCCTTTATATTATATAGCATGTTATAGATTATACTTACTTTGTGCTCTATATAGTTCTAATTGCAGTGCTTTTCGTATTTGTTGTAGAGTGTTCGAAATTAGTATTTAGCGCTTTTGTTTTTTCAATGTTTTTCCTTTATATTATATAGCATGTTATAGATTATACTTACTTTGTGCTCTATATAGTTCTAATTGCAGTGCTTTTCGTATTTGTTGTAGAGTGTTCGAAATTAGTACATTTAGCGCTTTTGTTTTTTCAATGTTTTTCCTTTATATTATATAGCATGTTATAGATTATACTTACTTTGTGCTCTATATTGTTCTAATTGCAGTGCTTTTCGTATTTGTTGTAGAGTGTTCGAAATTAGTTTATTTAGCGCTTTGTTTTTTCAATGTTTTTCGTTTATATTATATAGCATGTTATAGATTATACTTACTTTGTGCTCTATATAGTTCTAATTGCAGTGCTTTTCGTATTTGTTGTAGAGTGTTCGAAATTAGTATATTTAGCGCTTTTGTTTTTTCAATGTTTCTTGTTTATATTATATAGCATGTTATAGATTATACTTACTTTGTGCTCTATATAGTTCTAATTGCAGTGCTTTTCGTATTTGTTGTAGAGTGTTCGAAATTAGTACATTTTAGCGCTATTGTTTTTTCAATGTTTTTCCTTTATATTATATAGCATGTTATAGATTATACTTACTTTGTGCTCTATAGTTCTAATTAGAGTGCTTTTCGTATTTGTTGTAGAGTGTTCGAAATTAGTACATTTAGCGCTTTTGTTTTTTCAATGTTTGTCATTTATATTATATAGCATGTTATAGATTATACTTACTTTGTGCTCTATATAGTTCTAATTCCAGTGTTTTTCGTATTTGTTGTAGAGTGTACGAAATTTGTACATTTAGCGCTTTGTTTTTAAATGTTTTTCCTTTATATTATTGTTGATGTATTTTTTCAACAAAAATAAAGTAAAATTCAAAGATATAGAAAATATCCTTAAACTTGATTAATTAGTGCCTGAGATTAGGAATCTCTAAACACTGTATGGTACAGAAAATAAACTGGAAAATAAAAGACTGAAATTTAAAGTGGTGATCCCCAAATCTGACTTTGCTTTGTTGAAGTTGATTGAAGATACCTTGCCAAATGATGATTCAAACCTTTAAATATTCTCTGGGAAACCGTACTGAAAACCGTCACCCGAACGGTTACAACGTCTCCTTCCCAACCGTCTTCCAACCCCTCTCCTGCTGACACGTGTCCTCAGCAGACCAAAATTATCCCTATATTTCACTCTTTAAGCCGACCACAGACCTTCCGCCCTTTAGGCCCGACTGCCAATCTACAATAGTATGGGTCCGACTGCCAATCCTCCCGACTTGCAAACCATCTGACTTGTTGGTTCTGCCGCAGCATTCCGACCTGAGAACTTCCCGACCTGAGGGCCTTCCGACTTGAGGACCTCCCGACCTGAAAACTTTCCGACTTGAGGTCTTTCCGTCTTAAGGACCTCCCGACCTGAAAACCTTCCGACTTGAGGTCTTTCCGTCTTGAGGACCTTCCAACCTAAAAACCTTCCGACTTGAGGTCTTTCCGTCTTGAGGACCTTCCGACCTGAAAACCTTCCGACTTGAGGTCTTTCCGTCTTGAGGACCTACCGACCTAAGGTCCTTCCGTCCTGATGACTTTCCGTCTTGAGGACCTCCCGACCTGAAGACCTTCCGACTTGAGGTCTTTCCGTCTTGAGGACCTTCCGACCTGAAAACCTTCCGACTTGAGGTCTTTCCGTCTTGAGGACCTACCGACCTGAGGTCCTTCCGTCCTGATGACTTTCCGTCTTGAGGACCTCCCGACCTGAAGACCTTCCGACCTGAAATCTTTCCGTCTTGAGGACCAACCGACCTGAGATCCTTCCGACCTGAGGACCTTCCGACCTGAAATCTTTCCGTCTTGAGGACCAACCGACCTGAGATCCTTCCGACCTGAGGACCAACCGACCTGAGATCCTTCCGACCTGAGGACTTTCCTTAGAAATAAACCTATTTTCCTTGATTTCCTCACGGTGTCCTTCAGCCAGTTCAATCAACTCTATTGCCAGGCCCATTCTTCTTTTTTCCTTGGGCTTTTAACCTAATTCTAAATTTCGTACGTAACAACTTGCCCGCCGCCAAGGGACTTTCAAACGCCATTTAACAATCAATGTTTGGAAGTTCATACATCACTACCCTCTTGAAAAATTCCCTTAGCAACTGCACCAGTTACTGCAACACTCCTGATTAACTTCCTTCCCTGCAATACGAGCTTTTGTGAATCACAATCCCAAAACACTCTAACCATGGCAAATCAATACATTCCTGCCCTTCCTTTCGACGGAACCCTCCCAGAGGGCCCATTTTCAGCCTCGAAAGTACTAACTCCGACGATCCGCCCATATTGCACTACTCCTGAAGACTCAAATCGAATGAGGGAAGTTTTGGAATCCCGAAATTCCCTGGCTATCAACAATCCTAACTACCAAGCAGTTCGCATTCGAGATAGCATCAAAACCCATCTCACGGACCCAAAAGATCCTTACCGCGCTTGGTATCGACGGGTAGCAGAACACTTCCAGACCCAATGGCGATCTCAAAAAATCGACCAAGCAATACTGCTATCCACCATGCCTATCAACCTGCATGAGAAGGTGCTCTTGGCCATGTCTGCCTTCTGGAATGCGGAAAATGGGACTTTCCTCCTACCCTCTGGCCCCTTTGGTCCAACTCTTATGGATGTGGCAATGATCGCGCATCTCCCAGTCGTGGGTGAAGACCCTGTGATGGGAGCCCTAGATGGGCAGGAGCCATCAGAAGACCATCCAGGGTGGTCTTTACAAGGTGTGAAGGAATGGGGTTGGACAAAGTTCGCAACCGACCAACAAGGGGCTCCAGGGACCCCTGTGACCGACCGGGAGCATACTGCCTTTATCCTTTTTTGGCTTTGTAGGTACGTTATTGTTTCCCCTTCCAAATGTGTTCTTCCTTCTCATCTCGACCTGGCCATTCATATCGCGTCAGGTCGGTTCTTGTCCCTTGGCACCCTGTTTTTAGCCAATCTGTTTGAAGGACTTACTAGAGTTAGCCTTCGTCTAACAGATAATGATAGTAGAAAATTAGACACTGCTGCATCGGGTCCTTTTTGGTTTTTAGAACTTTGGTTCCGTCTTTACTTCCCTAACGCGTTCAACTTAGGATCTCCGCCCACTATGCCAATAGCTGAAAAACATTTGGGATTAGCCCTCAACCGACTCTGCTCAGGACGCAATAAACTCCAATCTTCCGATCCAATAATAACCGCAATTTTAACAGATATCCGCAGTAACTCTCGATTTTCTATGTATAAAAAGTATACGGGTTATGCTCCCGACCATTTTTGGCCCTTTCCAGCACCAAACCCACTTCCGACTCCTGAGCCTTGTCCTCATCCCACTTATCCTTTTGCCTGGGACGTTGCCCTCAAACCCAGGTCTCTTTTTAGTAGCAAAAAACTTGATAAAAAGGGGCAGAAAACCTTTTACACTTTTAATTATGAACCTCAATTCATGGCGCGCCAGTTCGGCTGTTGCCAAGGTATCCCTGGACCCGTCGCTTGTCCTCATATAATTTTTCAAAGTCCCGACCGACGAGTCCTACCAAATTCAATCCCTTCTTATATCTCCCAGCTCACCACGTATATAATTTCCAATTCGTATATTCCTTTCCGCTCCAACCCTGAGACTGTAGATACTTTCAATGAATGGTGGTCGGTTGTATGGCCCCTGATTTCCCCTGATGAGGGTCGGTTGCTGAACATACTCCTTCCACCCCAAGGATTGGTTCTAGGGGCGGCTAGACATACTAGCACTCAACAACAAACAGCCGCCCCGGGAATCGGATCTAGTGTTCCGATGCGAAAAAGGAAAGCTTCCCAGCTGCAAACACCCCCGACCTCTGGGGCCGACCAGCAAGCTCAAGCGGACCTTGGAACTACTAAAACATCAGCAAGGATCCGACCCCGAATAGGTAATTTTTCTTAAACCGTGAACCAATTCACTATATCTTAACTTTGATTTCACATATCATTCACCAGAACCGACCTTGGCAGCACCGACCACACAACCGACGCCAGCCCCAGCCGACCAACCTTTGGTCACGACTGAGGCAGTTCCTCTCCAAACCCCTACTCCACTTCTCACTTTGCCAATGAGCTGTCGGGCGGAGGACCCGACGAGGAGGCAAACTCTTCCTCCTGCACCGAGGAGCGGTCGGGCCAGGCACCCGACCAGGAGGCAATCTTTACCAGCAGCGCCTATAGAACCTGTAAGTTCTCTCATCAGCAATACTTAGGATTCTAATGAATATTTAACAACAACGTTTCCATGATTTTTCACAGACACCTTCACCCATCGAATCAGCAGCAGGGGTCTCTTCAGACAGTGAGGGGACAACTTCCCAGATGGGTCAACCGCCATACATGGCATCAGACTCATCCATTTCGAAGGAAGGACCAACTGCCCTCGCCGAAGCTGACCCTCAATACGACGTCCCTGAAGCTGCTGATCCCGAAACCGTCCAATCGGGTGCAGCCGTGCTGGAGACTGAAAGTGCCTCAGCTGCAGTGGCTCTAGATGCAGCCGTCCAACCTGCAGCCGTCCAGCCAGCAGCGGCGCTCCCACCAGCAATCGAGGGGCAGGCAGAAGAACCACCTGTGGCAGCTCAACCTCCAGAAATGGAAGAAATGTCTTCGTCCGAATCGGAGACTTCTGTGAATTTGGTAAGATTAAACCAATCCATGCTACAATGTTTCTTTCAGAAACACTAACTGTTTCATATACTACTTCCCATAGGGACCCAGGTCGGCACCTCAGCGACCATTCGCAGCAGCCGACGAGTCGGCTGCTGTTATACCAGCTGTCTGCCCTACTCGACCGACCTCACTGCTGCCCCCCTCACTGACAGCAGTCCGCCCAGAGGTAACACATATCTTATCTGAACAAAGTTGCACCTCCCTTGGAATACTTATTGACATTGTAGGACTTGCAGGGGCCTTCGGACTTAGCTGTCCTATCGACTGTTCCGGTTCCGGCGGAGGCCCAAACTATATTCACTGAGGCCATGAACCATCCCCTGTCAGAATTAAGGTCCGACTTATTGGACAAACTCATTCAGACGGTTGGTGGCCTTCTCTTTTACACTCCAACGGAATCACCAGCCGTCCCCATTCTGCATCGGCTGATGGAAAGACTTACAGAGCTCAAGACTGAAGTGTTAGTCATTGGACTCCTGTCAGCCGAAACCCCCCAGCCCGACTTCGATCAAACAACACTGGAGAATTCTTTGGCTAAGACCCGAGAATCCCTTCAGCAGACTACTGGAAGGCTGGGTGGTCTCCTTAGCACGAAAGCTCAAGTTGATGAAGCTATTCAGAAAAAGGAGGCAGAATTGCGGGAGCTAAGGAAAGAACAGTCTACCCTGGATAAGCAAATTACCAATGAGCAGCGTCTGCTTGAGAAATATACCAAGAATGAGGCTGAATTGGATCAAGAGCTGAAAACCCAAGCCCGATCCCAATTCATCATAAGATATCAGACGGCTGCCAATACCAGAAGGCTATCCAGGGACGAAATCAAATGGACCCATATAAAAACTGCCCTAGGGGCACTGTTGTAATACTTCCCCTTCTGTAACAACATGTGACTTAGTAATATATTTTTCTTTCTTCGCTCAAAACAAGGATCACCTTTCAATTTCCAACTTTGTAGGAGTCGAGACAAACTCCTTCTTTAAAAGAACACTGTTTCTCACATTTTAAGAAACACATTCCAAGGCATATTTTAAAAATCAAAACACTTGAAACGTTAACAAACATGGCGAATGACCGACCTCATGTTCCATCAAGCAACTGGCAGGGTGTTCTTCAACCCTTCTTTGTGGGTAATCACCCTATTGGAGGCCATGCAGAAGACTTGTTACATGTACTCAAGCAACTAGACTTCAAATTCCGATTCTCCCAACGAGGAAGAAGAACCATTCATCACGTCATCCGCCTGATGGAAAAAATCATCGAGGGATATGAACCTCTTCGTGACATCCTTAGCCGCATTCCTGATCTTCATCATCACATGGAAATGATCGAAAATCACGCAGCAAACATACTTCCAGATCTTGGTTGGGATAACATCTTTTCCAACCAACGAAAAGTCTTTTCAAGATTGCGCACCATTGTTGACCGTGAACATCAAGCCCTAACAGACATGCAAGCGCGTACCCATCAAGATCTAGACGACATGCAAAGCCAATGGGAAAGGTACCGACCAGATTTGGAAGATCTTATTGAAGAAGAACCAGAATTAATATCCACTTACTGGAATGAAAACTCTGATTCAGAGACAGAAAATTTCTCACAAATACACAATGACTAAAAGAAATGAACCTTTAACTAGGTTCGAACCCCACAAATGGGTTCTGAATAATATTTGTTTCAGGCAGTTTTGTTATCTGAAAAGGCAGGATAATACCTCTTCAGATATTTAGCATTAATACAATCATGTACTCTTCTCCCTTCATGATTTACAATAATGAAAGCGCCATTCCCAATATCTTTTTGAACAATGTATGGTCCTTCCCAATTCGGTGACCACTTCCCCAATTGGTCAGTTTTCTTATATGTAGGAAGGATGGTCTTCCAAACTAGGTCTCCTTTTTGAAATGTCCTGTGAAGAACTTTCTTTCCGTAAGTCCTTGCTCTGATTTCACTCTGTTTCACACTTCGACCTATTGCATGAAGTCGGTTAACATCCAAATCCTCCAACTGTTGCAACATAAGTTGTTGGTATTCTTTTGTAAGATCACTATCAGTAAACTCTGTTCGGCCAGATGATACTCGAATTTCGGCTGGTAAAACAGCATCTTGGCCAAACGTGAGTTGGTAAGGTGAGAACCCTGTGGCCGTATTTCTGGTGTTCCTATGCGCCCATAAAGCTTGAGACAATAACAAATGCCACTTTCTTGGGTTTCCTTCAACCATCTTCTTTATAATCCCAATAATGATCTTATTTGCTGCTTCCGCTTGTCCATTGGCTTGGGGATAATAAGGTGAAGAATGATGTAATCGAACCCCGAATTCTGCCAAGAAACTAGAGAACTTTTCCCCTGTGAAAAGCAGGCCTTGGTCGGTTGTTATAGACTGAGGAATACCATACCTGTAAATAATTTGATTCAAAACGAAGTCTATCACTTCTTTCTGATCCACATTTTTCAAAGCAACTGCTTCTACCCATTTGGTGAAGTAGTCAGTCGCGACCAATATGAAACAATGATGTTTCGATGAAACAGGATGTATCTTACCAATAATATCCATAGCCCATGATTTAAAAGGCCATGGTTTTGCCAAGAATTGCAATTCGGTTACTGGCAAATGGTTTAAATTTCCATGTCTCTGACATTCCTGGCAGCCTTTGGCAAATTGTATGCAATCTTCAAAAATCTTTGGCCAGAAAAAACCCAAACGATGAATGGCCCATCTCATATTGAGACCTGCCCGATGAGCTCCACATATCCCACCATGTACTTCTGTCATTACCTCTAGAGCTTCTGTAGACCCCAAACATTTCAAAAGCAGACCTTCAAATGATCTCTTATACAAAATTCCATTTATCAATTGAAAACGTAAAGCTTTCAATCGTGTCGCAACCGAAACACTCGCACCTGGATTCTGTAAATACATGATAAGCTCTGTTCTCTAATCGGGCACTGTTTCGCCGTCGGACTCTTGCCTGATATCAACTACGCAGTCGGGCTCCTGTCCGACAGTCTCCTGCTCGACCATAACTTCGCAGTCGGGCTCCTGTCCGACCGTCTCCTGCCCGACCATAACTTCGCAGTCGGGCTCCTGTCCAACAGTCTCCTGCCCGACCATAACTTCGCAGTCGGGCTCCTGTCCAACAGTCTCCTGCCCGACCATAACTTCGCATATCGGGTCTGTCTTTCCTTCTATGCCCGACTTGACCTCCGACCACATATCCTCCAGAATTCCTTTACATGCCCTTTGAGCCAATTCATCAGCACGTTGGTTTTCTTTCCTCGGAATGAACTCAATTATTACTTCTGAAATTTTTGTCAGTAACCGACCCACAATGTCCCTGTATCTGCGAAGATGAGGGTAATTGCAAACATATTGATTGTTTACCTGGTTGATTACTAGTTGAGAATCTCCCCTTATGATTACAGACTGGACCTTCCTGGCAATTAAAGCCTCCAAACCCAAAATTAAAGCTTCATATTCTGCCGAATTATGAGTCATGTGATAGACAATACTTACTTTGTGCTCTATATAGTTCTAATTGCATTGCTTTTCGTATTTGTTGTAGAGTGTTCGAAATTACTACAATTAGTGCTTTTGTTTTTTCAATGTTTTCCCTTTATATTATATAGCATGTTATAGATTATACTTACTTTGTGCTCTATATTGTTCTAATTGCAGTGCTTTTCGTATTTGTTGTAGAGTGTTCGAAATTAGTATATTTAGCGCTTTTGTTTTTTCAATGTTTTTCGTTTATATTATATAGCTTGTTATAGATTATACTTACTTTGTGCTCTATATTGTTCGAATTGCAGTGCTTTTCGTATTTGTTGTAGAGTGTTCGAAATTAGTGTATTTAGCGCTTTTGTTTTTTCAATGTTTTTCGTTTATATTATATAGCATGTTATAGATTATACTTACTTTGTGCTCTATAGTTCTAATTGCAGTGCTTTTCGTATTTGTTGTAGAGTGTTCGAAATTAGTACATTTAGCGCTTTTGTTTTTTCAATGTTTTTCGTTTATATTATATAGCATGTTATAGATTATACTTACTTTGTGCTCTATAGTTCTAATTAGAGTGCTTTTCGTATTTGTTGTAGAGTGTTCAAAATTAGTACATTTAGCGCTTTTGTTTTTTCAATGTTTTTCGTTTATATTATATAGCATGTTGTAGATTATACTTACTTTGTGCTCTAAATAGTTCTAATTGCAGTGCTTTTCGTATTTGTTGTAGAGTGTTCGAAATTAGTACATTTAGCGCTTTTGTTTTTTCAATGTTTTTCCTTTATATTATATAGCACGTTATAGATTATACTTACTTTGTGCTCTATAGTTCTAATTAGAGTGCTTTTCGTATTTGTTGTAGAGTGTTCGAAATTAGTACAATTAGCGCTTTTGTTTTTACCATATTTGTCATTTATATTATATAGCATGTTATAGAATTATACTTACTTTGTTCTCTATATAGTTCTAATTGCAATGCTTTTCGTATTTGTTGTAGAGTGTTCGAAATTAGTGTATTTAGCGCTTTTGTTTTTTCAATGTTTTTCGTTTATATTATATAGCATGTTATAGATTATACTTACTTTGTGCTCTATAGTTCTAACTAGAGTGCTTTTCGTATTTGTTGTAGAGTGTTCAAAATTAGTACATTTAGCGCTTTTGTTTTTTCAATGTTTTTCGTTTATATTATATAGCATGTTGTAGATTATACTTACTTTGTGCCCTATAGTTCTAATTGCAGTGTTTTTTGTATTTGTTGTAGAGTGTTCGAAACTACTACAATTAGCGCTTTCTTTTTTTCAATGTTTTTCCTTTATATTATATAGCATGTAATAGATTATACTTACTTTGTGCTCTATATTGTTCTAATTGCAGTGCTCTTCGTATTTGTTGTAGAGTGTTCGAAATTAGTACATTTTAGCGCTATTGTTTTTTCAATGTTTTTCCTTTATATTATATAGCATGTTATAGATTATACTTACTTTGTGCTCTATAGTTCTAATTAGAGTGCTTTTCGTATTTGTTGTAGAGTGTTCGAAATTAGTACATTTAGCGCTTTGTTTTTTTCAATGTTTTTCGTATATATTATATAGCATGTGATAGACTATACTTACTTTGTGCTCTATATAGTTCTAATTGTAGTGCTTTTCGTATTTGTTGTAGAGTGTTCGAAATTAGTACATTTAGCGCTTTTGTTTTTTCAATGTTTTTCGTTTATATTATATAGCACGTTGTAGATTATACTTACTTTGTGCTCTATAGTTCTAATTAGAGTGCTTTTCGTATTTGTTGTAGAGTGTTCGAAATTAGTACATTTTAGCGCTATTGTTTTTTCAATGTTTTTCGTTTATATTATATAGCTTGTTATAGATTATACTTACTTTGTGCTCTATATTGTTCGAATTGCAGTGCTTTTCGTATTTGTTGTAGAGTGTTCGAAATTAGTGTATTTAGCGCATTTGTTTTTAAATGTTTTTCGTTTATATTATATAGCTTGTTATAGATTATACTTACTTTGTGCTCTATATTGTTCTAATTGCAGTGCTTTTCGTATTTGTTGTAGAGTGTTCGAAATTAGTGTATTTAGCGCTTTTGTTTTTTCAATGTTTTTCGTTTATATTTTATAGCATGTTATAGATTATACTTACTTTGTGCTCTATAGTTCTAACTAGAGTGCTTTTCGTATTTGTTGTAGAGTGTTCGAAATTAGTATATTTAGCGCTTTTGTTTTTTCAATGTTTTTCGTTTATATTATATAGCTTGTTATAGATTATACTTACTTTGTGCTCTATATTGTTCTAATTGCAGTGCTTTTCGTATTTGTTGTAGAGTGTTCGAAATTAGTGTATATAGCGCTTTTGTTTTTTCAATGTTTTTCGTTTATATTATATAGCATGTTATAGATTATACTTACTTTGTGCTCTATAGTTCAAACAAGAGTGCTTTTCGTATTTGTTGTAGAGTGTTCAAAATTAGTACATTTAGCGCTTTTGTTTTTTCAATGTTTTTCGTTTATATTATATAGCATATTGTAGATTATACTTACTTTGTGCTCTATGTAGTTCTAATTGCAGTGCTTTTCGTATTTGTTGTAGAGTGTTCGAAATTACTACAATTAGCGCTTTTTGTTTTTTCAATGTTTTCCCTTTATATTATATAGCATGTTATAGATTATACATACTTTGTGCTCTATATTGTTTTAATTGCAGTGCTTTTCGTATTTGTTGTAGAGTGTTCGAAATTAGGATATTTAGCGCTTTTGTTTTTCAATGTTTTTCGTTTATATTATATAGCTTGTTATAGATTATACTTACTTTGTGCTCTATATTGTTCTAATTGCAGTGCTTTTCGTATTTGTTGTAGAGTGTTCGAAATTAGTGTATTTAGCGCTTTTGTTTTTTCAATGTTTTTCGTTTATATTTTATAGCATGTTATAGATTATACTTACTTTGTGCTCTATAGTTCTAACTAGAGTGCTTTTCGTATTTGTTGTAGAGTGTTCGAAATTAGTATATTTAGCGCTTTTGTTTTTTCAATGTTTTTCGTTTATATTATATAGCTTGTTATAGATTATACTTACTTTGTGCTCTATATTGTTCGAATTGCAGTGCTTTTCGTATTTGTTGTAGAGTGTTCGAAATTAGTGTATTTAGCGCTTTTGTTTTTTCAATGTTTTTCGTTTATATTATATAGCATGTTATAGATTATACTTACTTTGTGCTCTATAGTTCTAATTGCAGTGCTTTTCGTATTTGTTGTAGAGTGTTCAAAATTAGTACATTTAGAGCTTTTGTTTTTTCAATGTTTTTCGTTTATATTATATAGCATATTGTAGATTATACTTACTTTGTGCTCTATATAGTTCTAATTGCAGTGCTTTTCGTATTTGTTGTAGAGTGTTCGAAATTACTACAATTAGCGCTTTTGTTTTTTCAATGTTTTCCTTTATATTATATAGCATGTTATAGATTATACTTACTTTGTGCTCTATATTGTTCTAATTGCAGTGCTTTTCGTATTTGTTGTAGAGTGTTCGAAATTAGTTATTTAGCGCTTTGTTTTTTCAATGTTTTTCGTATATTATATAGCATGTTATAGACTATACTTACTTTGTGCTCTATATAGTTCTAATTGTAGTGCTTTTCGCATTTGTTGTAGAGTGTTCGAAATTAGTATATTTAGCGCTTTTGTTTTTTCAATGTTTTCCCTTTATATTATATAGCATGTTATAGATTATACTTACTTTGTGCTCTATATTGTTCTAATTGCAGTGCTTTTCGTATTTGTTGTAGAGTGTTCGAAAATAGTATATTTAGCGCTTTTGTTTTTTCAATGTTTTTCGTTTATATTATATAGCTGTTATAGATTATACTTACTTTGTGCTCTATATTGTTCTAATTGCAGTGCTTTTCGTATTTGTTGTAGAGTGTTCGAAATTAGTACATTTAGCGCTTTTGTTTTTTCAATGTTTTTCGTTTATATTATATAGCATATTTTAGATTATACTTACTTTGTGCTCTATATAGTTCTAATTGCAGTGCTTTTCGTATTTGTTGTAGAGTGTTCGAAATTAGTACAATTAGCGCTTTTGTTTTTTCAATGTTTTTCCTTTATATTATATAGCATGTTATAGATTATACTTACTTTGTGCTCTATATAGTTCTAATTGCAGTGCTTTTCGTATTTGTTGTAGAGTGTTCGAAATTAGTGTATTTAGCGCTTTTGTTTTTTCAATGTTTTTCGTTTATATTATATAGCATGTTATAGATTATACTTACTTTGTGCTCTATATAGTTCTAATTGCAGTGCTTTTCGTATTTGTTGTAGAGTGTTCGAAATTAGTACATTTAGCGCTTTTGTTTTTTCAATGTTTTTCCTTTATATTATATAGCATGTTATAGATTATACTTACTTTGTGCTCTATATTGTTCTAATTGCAGTGCTTTTCGTATTTGTTGTAGAGTGTTCGAAATTAGTATATTTAGCGCTTTGTTTTTTCAATGTTTTTCTTTATATTATATAGCATGTTATAGATTATACTTACTTTGTGCTCTATATGTTCTAATTGCAGTGCTTTTCGTATTTGTTGTAGAGTGTTCGAAATTAGTATATTTAGCGCTTTTGTTTTTTCAATGTTTTTCGTTTATATTATATAGCATGTTATAGATTATACTTACTTTGTGCTCTATAGTTCTAATTGCAGTGCTTTTCGTATTTGTTGTAGAGTGTTCGAAATTAGTACATTTAGCGCTTTTTTTTTTCAATGTTTTTCCTTTATATTATATAGCATGTTATAGATTATACTTACTTTGTGCTCTATATAGTTCTAATTGCAGTGCTTTTCGTATTTGTTGTAGAGTGTTCGAAATTAGTACATTTAGCGCTTTTGTTTTTTCAATGTTTTCCCTTATATTATATAGCATGTTATAGATTATACTTACTTTGTGCTCTATATTGTTCTAATTGCAGTGCTTTTCGTATTTGTTGTAGAGTGTTCGAAATTAGTATATTTAGCGCTTTTGTTTTTTCAATGTTTTTCGTTTATATTATATAGCATGTTATAGATTATACTTACTTTGTGCTCTATATTGTTCTAATTGCAGTGCTTTTCGTATTTGTTGTAGAGTGTTCGAAATTAGTGTATTTAGCGCTTTTGTTTTTTCAATGTTTTTCGTTTATATTATATAGCATGTTATAGATTATACTTACTTTGTGCTTATATAGTTCTAATTGCAGTGCTTTTCGTATTTGTTGTAGAGTGTTCGAAATTAGTACATTTAGCGCTTTTGTTTTTCAATGTTTTCCCTTTATATTATATAGCATGTTATAGATTATACTTACTTTGTGCTCTATATTGTTCTAATTGCAGTGCTTTTCGTATTTGTTGTAGAGTGTTCGAAATTAGTACATTTAGCGCTTTTGTTTTTTCAATGTTTTTCGTTTATATTATATAGCATGTTATAGATTATACTTACTTTGTGCTCTATAGTTCTAATTGCAGTGCTTTTCGTATTTTTGTAGAGTGTTCGAAATTAGTACATTTAGCGCTTTTGTTTTTTCAATGTTTTTCCTTTATATTATATAGCATGTTATAGATTATACTTACTTTGTGCTCTATAGTTCTAATTGCAGTGCTTTTCGTATTTGTTGTAGAGTGTTCGAAATTAGTATATTTAGCGCTTTTGTTTTTCAATGTTTTTCGTTTATATTATATAGCATGTTATAGATTATACTTACTTTGTGCTCTATAGTTCTAATTGAGTGCTTTTCGTATTTGTTGTAGTGTTCGAAATTAGTATATTTAGCGCTTTTGTTTTTTCAATGTTTTTCGTTATATTATATAGCATGTTATAGATTATACTTACTTTGTGCTCTATATTGTTCTAATTGCAGTGCTTTTCGTATTTGTTGTAGAGTGTTCGAAATTAGTGTATTTAGCGCTTTTGTTTTTTCAATGTTTTTCGTTTATATATAGCATGTTATAGATTATACTTACTTTGTGCTCTATAGTTCTAATTAGAGTGCTTTTCGTATTTGTTGTAGAGTGTTCGAAATTAGTACATTTAGCGCTTTTGTTTTTTCAATGTTTTTCCTTTATATTATATAGCATGTTATAGATTATACTTACTTTGTGCTCTATAGTTCTAATTGAGTGCTTTTCGTATTTGTTGTAGAGTGTTCGAAATTAGTACATTTAGCGCTTTTGTTTTTTTCAATTTTTTCCTTATATTATATAGCATGTTATAGATTATACTTACTTTTGCTCTATATAGTTCTAATTGCAGTGTTTTTCGTATTTGTTGTAGAGTGTTCGAAATTGTACATTTAGCGCTTTTGTTTTTCAATGTTTTTCCTTTATATTATATAGCATGTTATAGATTATACTTACTTTGTGCTCTATAGTTCTAATTGCAGTGCTTTTCGTATTTGTTGTAGAGTGTTCGAAATTAGTATATTTAGCGCTTTTGTTTTTCAATGTTTTTGTTATATTATATAGCATGTTATAGATTATACTTACTTTGTGCTCTATATAGTTCAATTGTAGTGTTTCGTATTTGTTGTAGAGTGTTCGAAATTAGTATTTAGCGCTTTTTTTTCAATGTTTTTCGTTTATATTATATAGCATGTTATAGATTATACTTACTTTGTGCTCTATAGTTCTAATTAGAGTGCTTTTCGTATTTGTTGTAGAGTGTTCGAAATTAGTACATTTAGCGCTTTTGTTTTTTCAATGTTTTTCCTTATATTATATAGCATGTTATAGATTATACTTACTTTGTGCTCTATAGTTCTAATTGCAGTGCTTTTCGTATTTGTTGTAGAGTGTTCGAAATTACTACAAGCTTTTGTTTTTTCAATGTTTTCCTTTATATTATATAGCATGTTATAGATTATACTTACTTTGTGCTCTATATAGTTCTAATTGCAGTGCTTTTCGTATTTGTTGTAGAGTGTTCGAAATTAGTATTTAGCGCTTTTGTTTTTTCAATTTTTCCTTTATATTATATAGCATGTTATAGATTATACTTACTTTGTGCTCTATATGTTCTAATTGCAGTGCTTTTCGTATTTGTTGTAGAGTGTTCGAAATTAGTGTATTTAGCGCTTTTGTTTTTTCAATGTTTTTCGTTTATATTATATAGCATGTTATAGATTATACTTACTTTGTGCTCTATAGTTCTAATTAGAGTGCTTTTCGTATTTGTTGTAGAGTGTTCGAAATTAGTACATTTAGCGCTTTTGTTTTTTCAATGTTTTTCGTTTATATTATATAGCATGTTATAGATTATACTTACTTTGTGCTCTATATAGTTCTAATTGCAGTGCTTTTCGTATTTGTTGTAGAGTGTTCGAAATTAGTACATTAGCGCTTTTGTTTTTCAATGTTTTCCTTTATATTATATAGCATGTTATAGATTATACTTGTGCTCTATAGTTCTAATTGCAGTGCTTTTCGTATTTGTTGTAGAGTGTTCGAAATTAGTATATTTAGCGCTTTGTTTTTTTTTTCAATGTTTTTCCTTTATATTATATAGCATGTTATAGATTATACTTACTTTGTGCTCTATATAGTTCTAATTGCAGTGCTTTTCGTATTTGTTGTAGAGTGTTCGAAATTAGTATATTTAGCGCTTTGTTTTTTCAATGTTTTTGTTTTTTTCGTTATATTATATAGCATGTTATAGATTATACTTACTTTGTGCTCTATATAGTTCTAATTGCAGTGCTTTTCGTATTTGTTGTAGAGTGTTCGAAATTAGTACATTTAGCGCTTTTGTTTTTTCAATGTTTTTCCTTAATATATAGCATGTTATAGATTATACTTACTTTGTGCTCTATAGTTCTAATTGAGTGCTTTTCGTATTTGTTGTAGAGTGTTCGAAATTAGTACATTTAGCGCTTTTGTTTTTTCAATGTTTTCCTTTATATTATATAGCATGTTATAGATTATACTTACTTTGTGCTCTATAGTTCTAATTGCAGTGCTTTTCGTATTTGTTGTAGAGTGTTCGAAATTAGTACATTTAGCGCTTTTTTTTTTTTCAATGTTTTTCCTTTATATTATATAGCATGTTATAGATTATACTTACTTTGTGCTCTATATAGTTCTAATTGCAGTGCTTTTCGTATTTGTTGTAGAGTGTTCGAAATTAGTAATTTAGCGCTTTTGTTTTCAATGTTTTTCCTTTATATTATATAGCATGTTATAGATTATACTTACTTTGTTGCTCTATAGTTCTAATTGCAGTGCTTTTCGTATTTGTTGTAGAGTGTTCGAAATTAGTGTATTTAGCGCTTTTGTTTTTTCAATGTTTTTCGTTTATATTATATAGCATGTTATAGATTATACTTACTTTGTGCTCTCTATAGTTCTAATTGCAGTGCTTTTCGTATTTGTTGTAGAGTGTTCGAAATTAGTATATTTAGCGCTTTTGTTTTCAATGTTTTCGTTTATTATATAGCATGTTATAGATTATACTTACTTTGTGCTCTATAGTTCTAATTAGAGTGCTTTTCGTATTTGTTGTAGAGTGTTCGAAATTAGTACATTTAGCGCTTTTGTTTTTTCAATGTTTTTCCTTTATATTATATAGCATGTTATAGATTATACTTACTTTGTGCTCTATAAGTTCTAATTGCAGTGCTTTTCGTATTTGTTGTAGAGTGTTCGAAATTAGTACATTTAGCGCTTTTGTTTTTTCAATGTTTTTCCTTTATATATATAGCATGTTATAGATTATACTTACTTTGTGCTCTATATTCTAATTGCAGTGCTTTTCGTATTTGTTGTAGAGTGTTCGAAATTAGTATTTAGCGCTTTTGTTTTTTCAATGTTTTTCTTTATATTATATAGCATGTTATAGATTATACTTACTTTGTGCTCTATAGTTCTAATTGCAGTGCTTTTCGTATTTGTTGTAGAGTGTTCGAAATTAGTATATTTAGCGCTTTTGTTTTTCAATGTTTTCCTTTATATTATATAGCATGTTATAGATTACTTACTTTGTGCTCTATAGTTCTAATTGCAGTGCTTTTCGTATTTGTTGTAGAGTGTTCGAAATTAGTACATTTAGCGCTTTTGTTTTTCAATGTTTTTCCTTTTATTATATAGCATGTTATAGATTATACTTACTTGTGCTCTATATTGTTCTAATGCAGTGCTTTCGTATTTGTTGTTTTTTTGTAGAGTGTTCGAAATTAGTATATTAGCGCTTTGTTTTTTTCAATGTTTTTCCTTTATATTATATAGCATGTTATAGATTATACTTACTTTGTGCTCTATAGTTCTAATTGCAGTGCTTTTCGTATTTGTTGTAGAGTGTTCGAAATTAGTATATTTAGCGCTTTTTTTTTTCAATGTTTTTCCTTTATATTATATAGCATGTTATAGATTATACTTACTTTGTGCTCTATAGTTCTAATTGCAGTGCTTTTCGTATTTGTTGTAGAGTGTTCGAAATTAGTACATTTAGCGCTTTTGTTTTTTCAATGTTTTTCGTTTATATATAGCATGTTATAGATTATACTTACTTTGTGCTCTATATAGTTCTAATTGCAGTGTTTCGTATTTGTTGTAGAGTGTTCGAAATTAGTACATTTAGCGCTTTGTTTTTTCAATGTTTTCCTTTATATTATATAGCATGTTATAGATTATACTTACTTTGTGCTCTATAGTTCTAATTGAGTGCTTTTCGTATTGTTGTAGAGTGTTCGAAATTAGTATATTTAGCGCTTTTGTTTTTTCAATGTTTTTCCTTTATATTATATAGCATGTTATAGATTATACTTACTTTGTGCTCTATAGTTCTAATTGCAGTGCTTTTCGTATTTGTTGTAGAGTGTTCGAAATTAGTACATTTAGCGCTTTGTTTTTTCAATGTTTTTCCTTTATATTATATAGCATGTTATAGATTATACTTACTTTGTGCTCTATATAGTTCTAATTGCAGTGCTTTTCGTATTTGTTGTAGAGTGTTCGAAATTAGTACATTTAGCGCTTTTGTTTTTTCAATGTTTTCCTTTATATTATATAGCATGTTATAGATTATACTTACTTTGTGCTCTATAGTTCTAATTGCAGTGCTTTTCGTATTTGTTGTAGAGTGTTCGAAATTAGTATATTTAGCGCTTTGTTTTTTTCAATGTTTTTCGTTTATATTATATAGCATGTTATAGATTATACTTACTTTGTGCTCTATATGTTCTAATTGCAGTGCTTTTCGTATTTGTTGTAGAGTGTTCGAAATTAGTATATTTAGCGCTTTTGTTTTTTCAATGTTTTTTTATATTATATAGCATGTTATAGATTATACTTACTTTGTGCTCTATAGTTCTAATTGCAGTGCTTTTCGTATTTGTTGTAGAGTGTTCGAAATTAGTATTTTAGCGCTTTGTTTTTTCAATGTTTTCCTTTATATTATATAGCATGTTATAGATTATACTTACTTTGTGCTCTATATAGTTCTAATTGCAGTGCTTTTCGTATTTGTTGTAGAGTGTTCGAAATTAGTATATTTAGCGCTTTGTTTTTTCAATGTTTTTCTTTATATTATATAGCATGTATAGATTATACTTACTTTGTGCTCTATATTGTTCTAATTGCAGTGCTTTTCGTATTTGTTGTAGAGTGTTCGAAATTAGTATTTAGCGCTTTTGTTTTTTCAATGTTTTCCTTTATATTATATAGCATGTTATAGATTATACTTACTTTGTGCTCTATAGTTCTAATTGAGTGCTTTTCGTATTTGTTGTAGAGTGTTCGAAATTAGTACATTTAGCGCTTTTGTTTTTCAATGTTTTTCCTTTATATTATATAGCATGTTATAGATTATACTTACTTTGTGCTCTATATAGTTCTAATTGAGTGCTTTTCGTATTTGTTGTAGAGTGTTCGAAATTAGTACATTTAGCGCTTTTGTTTTTCAATGTTTTCCTTTATATTATATAGCATGTTATAGATTATACTTACTTTGTGCTCTATAGTTCTAATTGAGTGCTTTCGTATATTGTTGTAGAGTGTTCGAAATTAGTATATTAGCGCTTTGTTTTTTCAATGTTTTCCTTTATATTATATAGCATGTTATAGATTATACTTACTTTGTGCTCTATAGTTCTAATTGCAGTGCTTTTCGTATTTGTTGTAGAGTGTTCGAAATTAGTATTTAGCGCTTTTGTTTTTCAATGTTTTCCTTTATATTATATAGCATGTTATAGATTATACTTACTTTGTGCTCTATAGTTCTAATTGCAGTGCTTTTCGTATTTGTTGTAGAGTGTTCGAAATTAGTAATTTAGCGCTTTTGTTTTTCAATGTTTTTCCTTTATATTATATAGCATGTTATAGATTATACTTACTTTGTGCTCTCTATAGTTCTAATTGCAGTGTTTTTCGTATTTGTTGTAGAGTGTTCGAAATTAGTACATTTAGCGCTTTTGTTTTCAATGTTTTTCCTTTTATTATATAGCATGTTATAGATTATACTTACTTTGTGCTCTATAGTTCTAATTGCAGTGCTTTTCGTATTTGTTGTAGAGTGTTCGAAATTAGTGTATTTAGCGCTTGTTTTTTCAATGTTTTTCCTTTATATTATATAGCATGTTATAGATTATACTTACTTTGTGCTCTATATAGTTCTAATTGCAGTGCTTTTCGTATTTGTTGTAGAGTGTTCGAAATTAGTACATTTAGCGCTTTTGTTTTTTCAAGTTTTTCCTTATATTATATAGCATGTTATAGATTATACTTACTTTGTGCTCTATAGTTCTAATTGCAGTGCTTTTCGTATTTGTTGTAGAGTGTTCGAAATTAGTACATTTAGCGCTTTTGTTTTTTCAATGTTTTTGTTTATATTATATAGCATGTTATAGATTATACTTACTTTGTGCTCTATATTGTTCTAATTGCAGTGCTTTTCGTATTTGTTGTAGAGTGTTCGAAATTAGTGTATTTAGCGCTTTTGTTTTTTCAATGTTTTTCCTTTATATTATATAGCATGTTATAGATTATACTTACTTTGTGCTCTATAGTTCTAATTGCAGTGCTTTTCGTATTTGTTGTAGAGTGTTCGAAATTAGTACATTTAGCGCTTTGTTTTTTCAATGTTTTTCCTTTATATTATATAGCATGTTATAGATTATACTTACTTTGTGCTCTATAGTTCTAATTGCAGTGCTTTTCGTATTTGTTGTAGAGTGTTCGAAATTAGTACATTAGCGCTTTGTTTTTTCAATGTTTTCCTTTATATTATATAGCATGTTATAGATTATACTTACTTTGTGCTCTATATGTTCTAATTGCAGTGCTTTTCGTATTGTTGTAGAGTGTTCGAAATTAGTATATTTAGCGCTTTTGTTTTTTCAATGTTTTTCCTTTATATTATATAGTGTTATAGATTATACTTACTTTGTGCTCTATATAGTTCTAATTGCAGTGCTTTTCGTATTTGTTGTAGAGTGTTCGAAATTAGTATTTAGCGCTTTTGTTTTTCAATGTTTTTCCTTTATATTATATAGCATGTTATAGATTATACTTACTTTGTGCTCATATGTTCTAATTGCAGTGCTTTCGTATTTGTTGTAGAGTGTTCGAAATTAGTACATTTAGCGCTTTTGTTTTCAATGTTTTCCTTTATATTATATAGCATGTTATAGATTATACTTACTTTGTGCTCTATAGTTCTAATTAGAGTGCTTTTCGTATTTGTTGTAGAGTGTTCGAAAATTAGTACATTTAGCGCTTTGTTTTTTCAATGTTTTTCCTTTATATTATATAGCATGTTATAGATTATACTTACTTTGTGCCCTATAGTTCTAATTAAAGTGCTTTTCGTATTTGTTGTAGAGTGTTCGAAATTAGTACATTTAGCGTTTATTTTTTCAATGTTTTTGTATATATATATAGCTGTTATAGATTATACTTACTTTGTGCTAATATAGTTCTAATTGCAGTGCTTTTCGTATTTGTTGTAGAGTGTGCGAAATTAGTTATTTAGCGCTTTGTTTTTCAATATTTTTGTTTATATTATATAGCATGTTATAGATTTATTACTTTGTGCTCTATATAGTTCTAATTGCCGTGGCTTTTCGTATTTGTTGTAGAGTGTTCGAAATTAGTACATTTTTGCGATTTTGTTTTTTCAATGTTTTTCTTTATATTTATAGCATGTTATAGATTATATTACTTTGTGCT
>NW_026137474.1:0-28178 GCF_009805555.1 Andrographis paniculata | reverse complement strand
TTGTTTTTTCAATGGTTTTCCCTTATATTATATAGCATGTTATAGATTATACTACTTGTGCTCATAGTACTTCTAATTGCAGTGCTTTTCGTATTTGTTGTAGAGTGTTCGAAATTAGTATATTTAGCGCTTTTGTTTTTCAATGGTTTTCCGTATATTATATAGCATGTTATAGATTATACTTACTTTGTTCTCTATAGTTCTAATGACAAGGCTTTTCGTATTTGTGTAGAGTGTTCGAAATTAGTATATTTAGCGCTTTTGTTTTTTCAATGGTTTTCCTTGATGATTATATAGCATTATAAGATTATACTTACTTTGTGCTCTATAGTCTAATGCAAGGCTTTTCGTATTTGTTGTAGAGTGTTCGAAATTAGTATATTTAGCGCTTTTGTTTTTTCAATGTTTTCCTTTATATTATATAGCATGTTATAGATTATACTTACTTTGTGCTCTATAGTTCAAATTGCAGTGCTTTTCGTATTTGTTGTAGAGTGTTCGAAATTAGTATATAGCGCTTTTGTTTTTTAATGGTTTTCCTTTATATTTATAGCATGTTATAGATTATACTTACTTTGTGCTCTATTAGTTCTAATTGCAGTGCCTTTTCGTATTTGTTGTAGAGTGTTCGAAATTAGTATATTTAGCGCTTTTGTTTTTTCAATGGTTTTTCCTTTATATTATATAGCATGTATATTATAGGTATACTTACTTTGTGCTTATAGTTCTTCTAATTGCAGTGCTTTTCGTATTTGTTGTAGAGTGTTCGAAATTAGTATATTTAGCGCTTTTGTTTTTTCAATGTTTTCCTTTATATTATATAGCATGTTATAGATTTACTTACTTTGTGCTCCATAGTTCTAATTGCAAGGCTTTTCGTATTTGTTGTAGAGTGTTCGAAATTAGTATATTTAGCGCTTTGTTTTTTCAATGGTTTTCCCTTATATTATATAGCATGTTATAGATTATATTACTTTGTGCTCTATAGTTCTAATTGCAAGGCTTTTCGTATTTGTTGTAGAGTGTTCGAAATTAGTATATTTAGTTTTTGTTTTTTCAATGTTTTTCCTTTATATTATATAGCATGTTATAGATTATACTTACTTTGTGCTTATAGTTCTAATTGCAGTGCTTTTCGTATTTGTTGTAGAGTGTTCGAAATTAGTATATTTAGCGCTTTTGTTTTTTCAATGGTTTTCCTTTATATTATATAGCGTTATAGATTATACTTACTTTGTGCTCTATAGTTCTAATTGCAGTGCTTTTCGTATTTGTTGTAGAGTGTTCGAATTAGTATATTTAGCGCTTTTGTTTTTTCAAGTGTTTCTTTTTATATTATATAGCATGTTATAGATTATACTTACTTTGTGCTCTATAGTTCTAATTGCAGTGCTTTTCGTTTTGTTGTAGAGTGTTCGAATTAGTATATTAGCGTTTTGTTTTTCAATGTTTTTCCTTTATATTATATAGCATGTTATAGATTGATTATACTTACTTTGTGCTCTATAGTTCTAATTGCAGTGCTTTTCGTAATGTTGTGGAGAGTGTTCGAAATTAGTATATTTAGCGCTTTTGTTTTTTCAATGTTTTTCCTTTATATTATATAGCATGTTATAGATTATACTTACTTTGTGCTCTATAGTTCTTTAATTGCAGTGCTTTTCGTATTTGTTGTAGAGTGTTCGAAATTAGTTTATTTAGCGCTTTTGTTTTTTCAAGTTTTTCCTTTATATTATATAGCATGTTATAGATTATACTTACTTTGTGCTCTATAGTTCTAATTGCAAGGCTTTTCGTATTTGTTGTAGAGTGTTCGAAATTAGTATATTTAGCGCTTTTGTTGTTTTTCAATGGTTTTCCTTTATATTATATAGCATGTTATAGATTATACTTACTTTGTGCTCTATAGTTCTAATTGCAGTGCTTTTCGTATTTGTTGTAGAGTGTTCGAAATTAGTATATTTAGCGCTTTTGTTTTCAATGTTTTTCCTTTATATTATATAGCATGTTATAGATTATACTTACTTTGTGCTATAGTTCTAATTGCAGTGCTTTTCGTATTTGTTGTAGAGTGTTCGAAATTAGTATATTTAGCGTTTTGTTTTTTCAATGGTTTTCCTTTATATTATATAGCATATAGATTATACTTACTTTGTGCTCTAGTGTTCTAATTGCAGTGCTTTTCGTATTTGTTGTAGAGTGTTCGAAATTAGTATATTTAGCGCTTGTTTTTTCAATGTTTTTCCTTATATTATATAGAATGTTATAGATTTACTTACTTTGTGCTCTATAGTTAAATTGCAGTGCTTTTCGTATTTGTTGTAGAGTGTTCGAAATTAGTATATTTAGCGTTTTTTTTTTTCAATGTTTTTCCTTTATATTATATAGCATGTTATAGATTATACTTACTTTGTGCTCTATAGTTCTAATTGCAGTGCTTTTCGTATTTGTTGTAGAGTGTTCGAAATTAGTATATTTAGCGCTTTGTTTTTTCAATGGTTTTCCTTTATTATATAGCATGTTATAGATTATACTTACTGTGCTCTATAGTTCTTCTAATTGCTGTGCTTTTCGTATTGTTGTAGAGTGTTCGAATTAGTATATTTAGCGCTTTTGTTTTTTCAATGTTTTCCTTTATATTATATAGCATGTTATAGATTATACTTACTTTGTGCTCTATAGTTCTAATTGCAGTGCTTTTCGTATTTGTTGTAGAGTGTTCGAAATTAGTATATTTAGCGCTTTTGTTTTTCAATGGTTTTCCTTTATATATATAGCATGTTATAGATTATACTTACTTTGTGCTCATAGTTCTAATGCAGGCTTTCGTATTTGTTGTAGAGTGTTCGAAATTAGTATATTTAGCGCTTTTGTTTTTTCAATGTTTTCCTTTATATTATATAGCATGTTATAGATTATACTTACTTTGTGCTCTATAGTTCTAATTGCAGTGCTTTTCGTATTTGTTGTAGAGTGTTCGAAATTAGTATATTTAGCGCTTTTGTTTTTTCAATGTTTTTCCTTTGATTATATAGCATGTTATAGATTATACTTACTTTGTGCTCGATAGTTCAAATTGCATGATTTGTTTCGTATTTGTTGTAGTGTTCGAAATTAGTATATTTAGCTTTGCTTTTTTTTTTCATTGTTTTTCCTTTATATTATATAGCATGTTATAGATTATACTTACTTTGTGCTCTATAGTTCTAATTGCAGTGAGTGCTTTCGTATTTGTTGTAGAGTGTCGAAATTAGTATATTTAGCGCTTTTGTTTTTTCAATGTTTTTCCTTTATATTATATAGCATGTTATAGATTAGATTACTTTGTGCTCTATAGTTCTTCTAATTGCAGTGCTTTTCGTATTGTTGTAGAGTGTTCGAAATTAGTTATTTAGCGCTTTTGTTTTTTCATGGTTTTCCTTTATATTATATAGCATGTTATAGATTATACTTACTTTGTGCTCTATAGTTCTAATTGCAAGTGCTTTTCGTATTTGTTGTAGAGTGTTCGAAATTAGTATATTTAGCGCTTTTGTTTTTCAATGTTTTCCTTATATTATATAGCATGTTATAGATTATACTTACTTTGTGCTCATAGTTCTAATTGCAGTGCTTTTCGTATTTGTTGTAGAGTGTTCGAAATTAGGATATTTAGCGCTTTTGTTTTTCAATGTTTTTTTTTTTATATTATATAGCATGTTATAGATTATACTTACTTTGTGCTCTATAGTTCTAATTGCAGTGCTTTCGTATTTGTTGTAGAGTGTTCGAAATTAGTATTTAGCGCTTTTGTTTTTTCAATGTTTTCCTTTATATTATATAGCATATAGATTATACTTACTTTGTGCTCTATAGTGTTCTAATGCAGTGCTTTTCGTATTGTTGTAGAGTGTTCGAAATTAGTATATTTAGCGCTTTTGTTTTTCAATGTTTTTCCTTTATATTATATAGCATGTTATAGATTATACTTACTTTGTGCTCTATAGTTCTAATTGCAGTGCTTTTCGTATTGTTGTAGAGTGTTCGAAATTAGTATATTTAGCGTTTTTGTTTTTCAATTTTTTTCTTCCTTTATATTATATAGCATGTTATAGATTATACTTACTTTGTGCTATAGTAGTTCTAATTGCAGTGCTTTTCGTATTTGTTGTAGAGTGTTCGAAATTAGTATATTTAGCGCTTTTGTTTTTCAATGTTTTCCTTTATATTATATAGCATGTTATAGATTATACTTACTTTGTGCTCTATAGTTCTAATTGCAAGTGCTTTTCGTATTTGTTGTAGAGTGTTCGAAATTAGTATATTTAGCGCTTTTGTTTTTTCAATGTTTTTCCTTTATATTATATAGCATGTTATAGATTATACTTACTTTGTGCTCTATAGTTCTAATTGCAAGTGCTTTTCGTATTTGTTGTAGAGTGTTCGAAATTAGTATATTTAGCGCTTTTGTTTTTTCAATGTTTTTCCTTTATATTATATAGCATGTTATAGATTATACTTACTTTGTGCTCTATAGTTCTAATTGTGTGCTTTTCGTATTTGTTGTAGAGTGTTCGAAATTAGTATATTTAGCGCTTTTGTTTTTTTCAATGTTTTTCCTTTATATTATATAGCATGTTATAGATTATACTTACTTTGTGCTCTATAGTTCTAATTGCAGTGCTTTTCGTATTTGTTGTAGAGTGTTCGAAATTAGTATATTTAGCGCTTTTGTTTTTTCAATGTTTTCCTTTATATTATATAGCATGTTATAGATTATACTTACTTTGTGCTCTATAGTTCTAATTGCAGTGCTTTTCGTATTTGTTGTAGAGTGTTCGAAATTAGTATATTTAGCGCTTTTTGTTTTTTCAATGTTTTTCCTTTATATTATATAGCATGTTATAGATTATACTTACTTTGTGCTCTATAGTTCTAATTGCAGTGCTTTTCGTATTTGTTGTAGAGTGTTCGAAATTAGTATATTTAGCGCTTTTGTTTTTTCAATGGTTTTCCTTTATATTATATAGCATGTTATAGATTATACTTACTTTGTGCTCTATAGTTCTAATTGCAGTGCTTTTCGTATTTGTTGTAGAGTGTTCGAAATTAGTATATTTAGCGCTTTTGTTTTTTCAATGTTTTTCCTTTATATTATATAGCATGTTATAGATTATACTTACTTTGTGCTCTATAGTTCTAATTGCAGTGCTTTTCGTATTTGTTGTAGAGTGTTCGAAATTAGTATATTTAGCGCTTTTGTTTTTTCAATGTTTTTCCTTTATATTATATAGCATGTTATAGATTATACTTACTTTGTGCTCTATAGTTCTAATTGCAGTGCTTTTCGTATTTGTTGTAGAGTGTTCGAAATTAGTATATTTAGCGCTTTTGTTTTTTCAATGTTTTCCTTTATATTATATAGCATGTTATAGATTATACTTACTTTGTGCTCTATAGTTCTAATTGCAGTGCTTTTCGTATTTGTTGTAGAGTGTTCGAAATTAGTATATTTAGCGCTTTTGTTTTTTCAATGTTTCCTTTATATTATATAGCATGTTATAGATTATACTTACTTTGTGCTCTATAGTTCTAATTGCAGTGCTTTTCGTATTTGTTGTAGAGTGTTCGAAATTAGTATTTAGCGCTTTGTTTTTTCAATGTTTTTCCTTTATATTATATAGCATGTTATAGATTATACTTACTTTGTGCTCTATAGTTCTTATAATTGCAGTGCTTTTCGTATTTGTTGTAGAGTGTTCGAAATTAGTATATTTAGCGCTTTGTTTTTTCAATGTTTTTCCTTTATATTATATAGCATGTTATAGATTATACTTACTTTGTGCTCTATAGTTCTAATTGCAGTGCTTTTCGTATTTGTTGTAGAGTGTTCGAAATTAGTATATTTAGCGCTTTTGTTTTTTCAATGGTTTTCCTTTATATTATATAGCATGTTATAGATTATACTTACTTTGTGCTCTATAGTTCTAATTGCAGTGCTTTTCGTATTTGTTGTAGAGTGTTCGAAATTAGTATATTTAGCGCTTTTGTTTTTTCAATGTTTTTCCTTTATATTATATAGCATGTTATAGATTATACTTACTTTGTGCTCTATAGTTCTAATTGCAGTGCTTTTCGTATTTGTTGTAGAGTGTTCGAAATTAGTATATTTAGCGCTTTTGTTTTTTCAATGTTTTTCCTTTATATTATATAGCATGTTATAGATTATACTTACTTTGTGCTCTATAGTTTCTAATTGCAGTGCTTTTCGTATTTGTTGTAGAGTGTTCGAAATTAGTATATTTAGCGCTTTTGTTTTTTCAATGTTTTTCCTTTATATTATATAGCATGTTATAGATTATACTTACTTTGTGCTCTATAGTTCTTCTAATTGCAGTGCTTTTCGTATTTGTTGTAGAGTGTTCGAAATTAGTATATTTAGCGCTTTTGTTTTTTCAATGTTTTTCCTTTATATTATATAGCATGTTATAGATTATACTTACTTTGTGCTCTATAGTTCTAATTGCAGTGCTTTTCGTATTTGTTGTAGAGTGTTCGAAATTAGTATATTTAGCGCTTTTGTTTTTTCAATGTTTTCCTTTATATTATATAGCATGTTATAGATTATACTTACTTTGTGCTCTATAGTTCTAATTGTAGTGCTTTTCGTATTTGTTGTAGAGTGTTCGAAATTAGTATATTTAGCGCTTTTGTTTTTTCAATGTTTTCCTTTATATTATATAGCATGTTATAGATTATACTTACTTTGTGCTCTATAGTTCTAATTGCAGTGCTTTTCGTATTTGTTGTAGAGTGTTCGAAATTAGTATATTTAGCGCTTTTGTTTTTTCAATGTTTTTCCTTTATATTATATAGCATGTTATAGATTATACTTACTTTGTGCTCTATAGTTCTAATTGCAAGTGCTTTTCGTATTTGTTGTAGAGTGTTCGAAATTAGTATATTTAGCGCTTTTGTTTTTTCAATGTTTTTCCTTTATATTATATAGCATGTTATAGATTATACTTACTTTGTGCTCTATAGTTCTAATTGCAGTGCTTTTCGTATTTGTTGTAGAGTGTTCGAAATTAGTATATTTAGCGCTTTTGTTTTTTCAATGTTCCTTTATATTATATAGCATGTTATAGATTATACTTACTTTGTGCTCTATAGTTCTCTAATTGCAGTGCTTTTCGTATTTGTTGTAGAGTGTTCGAAATTAGTATATTTAGCGCTTTTGTTTTTCAATGTTTTTCCTTATATTATATAGCATGTTATAGATTATACTTACTTTGTGCTCTATAGTTTTCTAATTGCAGTGCTTTTCGTATTTGTTGTAGAGTGTTCGAAATTAGTATATTTAGCGCTTTTGTTTTTTCAATGTTTTTCCTTTATATTATATAGCATGTTATAGATTATACTTACTTTGTGCTCTATAGTTCTAATTGCAAGGCTTTTCGTATTTGTTGTAGAGTGTTCGAAATTAGTATATTTAGCGCTTTTGTTTTTTCAATGGTTTTCCTTTATATTATATAGCATGTTATAGATTATACTTACTTTGTGCTCTATAGTTCTAATTGCAGGCTTTTCGTATTTGTTGTAGAGTGTTCGAAATTAGTATATTTAGCGCTTTTGTTTTTTCAATGTTTTCCTTTATATTATATAGCATGTTATAGATTATACTTACTTTGTGCTCTATAGTTCTAATTGCAGTGCTTTTCGTATTTGTTGTAGAGTGTTCGAAATTAGTATATTTAGCGCTTTTGTTTTTTCAATGTTTTTCCTTTATATTATATAGCATGTTATAGATTATACTTACTTTGTGCTCTATAGTTCTTCTAATTGCAGTGCTTTTCGTATTTGTTGTAGAGTGTTCGAAATTAGTATATTTAGCGCTTTTGTTTTTTCAATGTTTTCCTTTATATTATATAGCATGTTATAGATTATACTTACTTGTGCTCTATAGTTCTAATTGCAGTGCTTTTCGTATTTGTTGTAGAGTGTTCGAAATTAGTATATTTAGCGCTTTTGTTTTTTCAATGGTTTTCCTTTATATTATATACAATGTTATAGATTATACTTACTTTGTGCTCTATAGTGCTTCTAACAGTAGTGCTTTTCGTATTTGTTGTAGAGTGTTCGAAATTAGTATATTTAGCCCTTTTGTTTTTTCAATGGTTTTCCTTTATATTATATAGCATGTTATAGATTATACTTACTTTGTGCTCTATAGTTCTAATTGTAAGGCTTTTCGTATTTGTTGTAGAGTGTTCGAAATTAGTATATTTAGCGCTTTTTTTTTTTAATGGTTTTCCTTTATATTATATAGCATGTTATAGATTATACTTACTTTGTGCTCTATAGTTCTTCTAATTGCAGTGCTTTTCGTATTTGTTGTAGAGTGTTCGAAATTAGTATATTTAGCGCTTTTGTTTTTTCAATGTTTTTCCTTTATATTATATAGCATGTTATAGATTATACTTACTTTGTGCTCCATAGTTCTAATTGTAAGGCTTTTCGTATTTGTTGTAGAGTGTTTGAAATTAGTATATTTAGCGCTTTTGTTTTTTCAATGGTTTTCCTTTATATTATATAGCATGTTATAGATTATACTTACTTTGTGCTCTATAGTTCTTCTAAATGTAGTGATTTTCGTATTTGTTGTAGAGTGTTCGAAATTAGTATATTTAGCGCTTTTGTTTTTCCAATGGCCCTTTATATTATATAGCATGTTATAGATTATACTTACTTTGTGCTCTATAGTTCTTCTAATTGTAGTGCTTTTCGTATTTGTTGTAGAGTGTTCGAAATTAGTATATTTAGCACTTTTGTTTTTTCAATGTTTTTCCTTTGTATTATATAGCATGTTATAGATTATACTTACTTTGTGCTCGATAGTTCTCTAATTGTAGTGCTTTTCGTATTTGTTGTAGAGTGTTCGAAATTAGTATATTTAGCGCTTTTGTTTTTTCAATGGTTTTTCCTTTATATTATATAGCATGTTATAGATTATACTTACTTTGTGCTCTATAGTTTTTCTAATTGTAGTGCCTTTCGTATTTGTTGTAGAGTGTTCGAAATTAGTATATTTAGCGCTTTTGTTTTTTCAATGTTTTTCCTTTATATTATATAGCATGTTATAGATTATACTTACTTTGTGCTCCATAGTTCTAATTGCAGGCTTTTCGTATTTGTTGTAGAGTGTTCGAAATTAGTATATTTAGCGCTTTTGTTTTTTCAATGTTTTTCCTTTATATTATATAGCATGTTATAGATTATACTTACTTTGTGCTCTATAGTTCTAATTGCAAGGCTTTTCGTATTTGTTGTAGAGTGTTCGAAATTAGTATATTTAGCGGTTTCGTTTTTTCAATGGTTTTCCTTTATATTATATAGCATGTTATAGATTATACTTACTTTGTGCTCTATAGTTCTTCTAATTGTAGTGCTTTTTCGTATTTGTTGTAGAGTGTTCGAAATTAGTATATTTAGCGCTTTTGTTTTTCAATGTTTTTCCTTTATATTATATAGCATGTTATAGATTATACTTACTTTGTGCTCTATAGTGTTCTAATTGTAGTGCTTTTCGTATTTGTTGTAGAGTGTTCGAAATTAGTATATTTAGCGCTTTTGTTTTTTCAATGTTTTTCCTTTATATTATATAGCATGTTATAGATTATACTTAGTTTGTGCTCTATAGTGCTACTAATTGCAGTGCTTTTCGTATTTGTTGTTGTTACGTACGAAATTTAGAATTAGGTTAAAAGCCCAAGGTAAAAAGAAGAATGGGCCTGGCAATAGAGTTGATTGAACTGGCTGAAGGACACCGTGAGGAAATCAAGGAAAATAGGTTTATTTCTAAGGAAAATACAGGACGGAAAGACTTCAGGTCGGAAGGTCTTCAGGTCGGTAGGTCCTCAGGATGGAAAGTCCTCAGGACGGAAAGACCTCAGGTCGGAAGGTCTTCAGGTCGGGAGGCCCTCAAGACGGAAAGTCCTCAGGACGGAAAGACCTCAGGTCGGAAGGTTTTCAGGTCGGGAGGCCCTCAAGACGGAAAGTCCTCAGGACGGAAAGACCTCAGGTCGGAAGGTCTTCAGGTCGGGAGGTCCTCAAGACGGAAAGTCCTCAGGACGGAAAGACCTCAGGTCGGAAGGTCTTTAGGTCGGGAGGTCCTCAAGACGGAAAGTCATCAGGACGGGAAGTCCGCAGGTCGGGAGGCCCTCAGGTCGGGAAGTTCTCAGGTCGGAACTCTGCGGCGGGACCAACAAGTCGGATGGTTTGTTAGTCGGGATGTCTGTAGCTAATCCAAACAAGTCAGATGGTTTGCAAGTCGGGAGGATTGGCAGTCGGACCAATGCGGTTGTAGATTGGCAGTCGGGCCAAAAGGGCGGAAGGTCTGTGGTCGGCTCAAAGAGTGAAATATAGGGATAATTTTGGTCTGCTGAGGACACGTGTCAGCAGGAGAAGGGTTGGAAGACGGTTGGGAAGGAGACGTTGTAACCGTTCGGGCGACGGTTTTCAGTACAGTTTCCCAGAGAATATTTAAGGGTTTGGATCATCATTTGGCAAGGCATCTTCAATCAACTTCAACAAAGCAAAGTCAGATTTGGGGATCACCACTTTAAATTTCAGTCTTTTATTTTCCAGTTTATTTTCTGTACCATACAGTGTTTAGAGATTCCTAATCTCAGGCACTAATTAATCAAGTTTAAGGATATTTTCTATATCTTTGAATTTTACTTTATTTTTGTTGAAAAATTACATCAACAAATTGGCGACCACAGTGGGAGCAAGACACAATTGCTCATTCCAATTCCGGCGATAATTTCATACGTCTTAGATCCGGCCGAATCATCGGAAGGGTCCATATGGCAGGTTCACAACCTCAATCATCTTCGGCACCGGCGGGAGAATCCGTTCCACCACCTATTGTGCCAAATGCCGGGGAAAACCCACAACCACCAACTGATTGGAGGTCTTATGTTCAACAAATGAACAACCAGCAAACTTTGGTTATGCAGAATATGTTGCGTGAACAACAAAATCTAATACAGAACATGTTGGATCAAGCACTGTCAAGGGTTAGTCTTCAACCCACTCAAACTCCACCAGGAGTATCACCATCCAGACTACAGACAAATTTCGCAGGGCCATCATTCGTGGATAGTGCATTTCCAAGTGCCACAAATCCCAACCGAACGGATAGGGGAAAATCTCCTCTGACTTTTCCCAACACTGTTCCGCTGGGACCAAGGGTTTCCAGTCCGCAGCCGAACAATACAAGGGAGGACAGGCCTGGAGGATATATACATGATCCTATTCATATTCCTGTGCAGGATCCTTTCCATGTTCCTGATCATCAACGCTTTCATGTAGATCCTGATGAGATCGCACATATATTAAGGGATCAGTTTGGGCTAACTCCTCAGATGGCTAACCGCCCTGCATATCAGAGACCTTTCCCAGAAAGGATCATTAATGAACACCCCTCCCAAGGAATTATC
Source organism: Andrographis paniculata (assembly GCF_009805555.1). NCBI lineage: Eukaryota > Viridiplantae > Streptophyta > Magnoliopsida > Lamiales > Acanthaceae > Andrographis > Andrographis paniculata. The sequence goes on along the minus strand of NW_026137474.1, from coordinate 16,695 downwards.
GACCACCCGATTTTCATGCATTCTCAGGGGAGGACGGATCTTCCACCATAGAACATGTTGGTCGGTTCACAGCACAATTAGGAGAAGTTGGCAATAACCCTTTTTATAAGTTGCAACTGTTTGGTTTATCTCTTACTAGAACAGCGTTTTCGTGGTTCGCAAGTCTGCCTCCTGGACAAATTCAGACGTGGGAAGGACTGGAGATGGCATTTCATGCCAGATTCTTCAATCCTTTACCAATTGTTTCTTTAACTGATTTACTAGAATTGAGACAGTATCCAGAAGAATCTGCTTCACAGTTTATAGAAAGGGTGCGATTGATGAAAGGGCGATGTCCTACGGTAATCAGTGAGAAAGAGATGACCAATTTAGTGGTCCGGAATATGCATACTCGCTTAAGAAAGGCACTCACTGCACTGGATGTTGAGGATTTGGCAAGTCTTGCATCTAAGGCTGGGCGTTTAGAGTCTTTGTTCAGAGAGGAAGATCAGAATAACAGGCGTAATAGAGGCCAACATATGGCGAGTATGGGAACAGAAACATGTGACTTTGATTTTAATCAGTCAGATCCGTATTCCAAAGGGGCAAAGATTGGCCACTAAAGAAGAAATCAAAGGGAGACCATATTGTAAGTGGCATAATTCTTTCACACACAATACAAGTCAGTGTACTCATTTCAGGAAGGAAATTCAAAAGGCCATCAAGACAGGTCGGCTCAAATACATCACTCTAGGTGTAGACCAGCAACCGTTTCCGAAAGTAACAACGGCAATGGTTGACATCCAACCAAGTTCGGAAACAAGGAAAAATTCGGCCAATAGTGGACAAACAGGGGAACGAACTCAGGCAAGCCCCGGAACAAAAAAAGGAAGTCAGCCAAACAGTGGCCGACCGGAAGAACGACTCAAAGTTTGTGAAAAGCCAGTCGCTGAAAAATGGGACCATCCAGACGGTTCTTTTAATGTGGAGGTGAAAGAAAAGGTTTTAGTGCGTGACCACCCGACCAGAAAAACAGGGTCAGTCGGGAACAATTGGGCTCGAAATAAAAAGCCTTTACCAGTTGATATAGATCCTCGTTTCCCAGGTATGAATCGTACACAGATTCGCAATGCCAAACGCAGGTATGCTGCGAAGTATGGGAAACGAGTTCCTTCAGCAAAACAACTAACCGACGAACAAAAAGCAGCCGACCACTTGGCAGGAGATCAGTCCATTAGAGTCTTTACAGAACAAACAACCAACGAGCAGGGAGCAGCCATTCAATCTCCAAAAAGTCGGTCCAGTCGGGTCTGTTCAAGAAAGCAACCGAACGACGGATTAGGCGCTTCAGATTATACCAAAGGAAGTTCGTCGGGACAGGGAAAGGTAAAGGAATATCAGATGAAATAATTAGAGGTTTTAGATGCCAACATTGTGAACGGATCAACATCAATCCATCTCTGAAGAATTCCGTATAGAATCTTTGACGGTTCAATCTCGGAATAAGACAAAGGAAGAAGTTGTAACTACAGAGGAAAATTTGAGATCTGTTAAATCTCGTCTGGGGCCACGAATCCCTTGTCGAATGACAGAGATTAATCAGATGAGAGATGAACCGATGTGGGCGAGTCTGGTAGATGATACTATGGACGAACCTTTATGGGCATTCTTGGCAGATGATGAATTAGAGGAAACAGAGTGGGCAAAGACTTCAGATTCCGAGTCTCAGTCGGAGACACCTTCGATAGTGTTTCCTCCTATTCCAGAGGGTGCGATCTCCCATTTGAAACCTCTGTATGTTAATGCTCACATTTGCGGGAAACCAATCACAAAGGTTTTTGTGGATAATGGAGCAGTCTTTAATGTTATGCCATTGAAGACTCTCAAGAAGCTAGGGAAAGGAATTCATGATCTGTCTCCTGTGGAATTCGAAATGACAAGTTTTACAGGGCAGCCGACCAAGCCTGAAGGCATGATGGTTGCCACAATTGAAGTCGGACCAAAGAAGATCTCCACTGTTTTCTTTATTGTGGACGCAGATACTACATACTCTCTCTTGCTGGGAAGAGACTGGATTCATGCCTCTCAATGTGTGCCATCAACACTGCACCAACAATTAATGTTCTGGGAAGGAAATCAGGTCTTCAAAATGGAAGCAAATGACAACCCATTCGATGTATCAGAACAAGTTGAAGAGTCAGTTTTTTATTCCAGTCATTTGGCTCCGATGTCTCAGTTATATATGGCCAGGGAATACCCAAACAAGGGTTATAAAGTCACTGGCCAGAACTCGATGTTCTATTAAAAGAACAACTTTATTGTATGGCTCATGATAAAGCCACACCTATTCCCGTATAATTTGTTTGTTATGGGTGATACAAGTTTAGAAGTATGTAGTTCTCTTATTAATAAGTTCTATTTAAAGCAGTTATTACATAAAGCAGAAAATAGTAAAGAGATTCTTGATGTTCACCTCCAAGAAGATGAACAATTTCGTTGGCCTGATTTATTAGAAAAAACAGAACCAACAGCTTCATCACAAGACCCATTATTGGAGTTTAATTTAGGAACCGAATTGGTTCCAAAAGTGATCAGGCTAAGTGGTTATTTGTCTAAAGAGCAACAGACAATGATGCTCGAAGTTATTAGAAACAACATTGATTGTTTAGCATGGGATTATTCAGAAATGCCTGGTTTGACAAGAAGTCTAATAGAGCATCGATTGCCTATCAAGGAAGGTTGCAAACCTTACAAACAACCTCCAAGGCGAATGAGCCCGGATCTGATGCCTCAAATCAAGGAAGAAATCCAAAAACTTCTCAAAGTGGGTTTCATTCAGCCTTGCCGTTATGCGGAGTGGCTGGCTAACATTGTGCCAGTGGTCAAGAAAAATGGTAAGATAAGGATATGCATCGATTTCAGGGATTTGAATCTAGCTACCCCTAAGGACGAATATGTGATGCCTATGGCCGACATGTTGATAGATGCAGCAGCAGGGCATAAAGTCCTTAGTCTGATGGATGGTTATGCAGGTTATAACCAAATATTTCTGGCAGAAGAAGACATTCCTAAGACAGCATTCAGGTGCCCAGGGGCTTTAGGTATTTATGAATGGACAGTCATGCCATTCGGGTTAAAGAATGCAGGGGCAACTTACCAAAGAGCCATGAATTCAATCTTTCATGATTTAATTGGCAAATCTATGGAAGTTTATATTGATGATGTTATTGTTAAATCCTCCAGTTTTAACGAACATTTGAGAAATCTTGAAGAGGCATTCGAAAGAATGAAGAAGTACAAGTTGAAGATGAATCCAACCAAGTGTGCTTTTGGAATATCAGCTGGGAGCTTTTTAGGATTTTTAGTTCATGAGAGAGGAATTGAAATCGATGCCAATAAGGCTAAAGCCATTCTTGACAGTCGGCCACCCAAGACGGTTAAAGAAATCCAAAGTCTTTTGGGTAAGGTGAACTATTTGAGGCGTTTCATTTCTAATGCTGCTGGCAAGGTCAGACCCATTACTAAATTGTTGAAAGCTGGAAAAAATGCTTTTGAATGGGGTCCCGATCAACAGACGGCTTTAGATGCTATCAAGCAGGCATTGGTTCACCCTCCAGTCTTGATGCCTCCTAAACAAGGTCGGCCACTCAAACTTTATTTGGCAAATACATATGAAGTGGTTAGCTGTTTATTGGCACAGGATGGTGATGACGGGAAGGAAAGGGCAATCTACTATCTCAGTAAAACCCTTACAGGACCAGAACTGAATTACACTATGCCAGAAAAAATGTGTTATTCATTGGTCTTCGCTTGCACTAAACTCGAGCATTATTTGCTGCCCAGAAGAATTGAGGTCATATCAAAGGTGGATCTCATCAAATTGATTTTACAGAGACCTACTATGAAGGGCAGACTCATGAAGTGGGCCATCAAATTGGCTCCTTTTGATCTTCAACATTCCCCTTTGAGGGCAATCAAGGGACAAGCAGTAGCCGACTTCTTAGCAGAATTTTCACAAGTCGGATATTCTCTTTGTGATAGTGTCCGACCACTTAGTTGTTCATCATATCTGAATAATCTACAGGTCGGATGTGTGCCTTATATAAGTACCAGAACATGGTTGATGTTCTTTGATGGTTCTACCTCTGGAAACAAATCAGGGGCAGGGGTCTTTTTGCAAGGACCTGACGGTCAAAAGATCAACTTACAACTACGATTGGAAGCCATGACCCATAATTCGGCAGAATATGAAGCTTTAATTTTGGGTTTGGAGGCTTTAATAGCCAGGAAGGTCCAGTCTGTAATCATAAGAGGGGATTCTCAACTAGTAATCAACCAGGTAAACAATCAATATGTTTGCAATTACCCTCATCTTCGCAGATACAGGGACATTGTGGGTCGGTTACTGACAAAAATCTCAGAAGTAATAATTGAGTTCATTCCGAGGAAAGAAAACCAACGTGCTGATGAGTTGGCTCAAAGGGCCTGTAAAGGAATTCTGGAGGATATGTGGTCGGAGGTCAAGTCGGGCATAGAAGGAAAGACAGACCAAATATGTGATCGAATGGTCGGGCAAGAGACTGTCGGACAGGAGCCCGACTGCGTAGTTACTGTCGGACAGGAGCCCGACTGCGTAGTTACTGTCGGACAGGAGCCCGACTGCGTAGTTACTGTCGGACAGGAGCCCGACGGCGTAGTTACAGTCGGACACAAAGATACCAGTGAAACAGTGACCGATTGGAGAACAGAGCTTATCATGTATTTACAAAATCCAGGTGCGAGTGTTTCAATTGCGACACGATTGAAGGCTTTACGTTTTCAATTGATAAATGGAATTTTGTATAAGAGATCATTTGAAGGTTTACTTTTGAAATGTTTGGGGTCTAAAGAAGCTCTAGAGGTAATGACAGAAGTACATGGTGGGATATGTGGAGCTCATCGGGCAGGTCTGAATATGAGATGGGCCATTCATCGTTTGGGTTTTTTCTGGCCAAAGATTTTTGAAGATTGCATACAATTTGCCAAAGGCTGCCAGGAATGTCAGAGACATGGAAATTTAAACCATTTGCCAGTAACCGAATTGCAATTTTTGGCAAAACCATGGCCTTTTAAATCATGGGCTATGGATATTATTGGTAAGATACATCCTGCTTCATCGAAACACCATTGTTTCATATTGGTCGCGACTGACTACTTTACCAAATGGGTAGAAGCAGTTGCTTTGAAAAATGTGGATCAGAAAGAGGTGATAGACTTCGTTTTGAATCAAATTATTTACAGATATGGTATTCCTCAGTCTATAACAACCGACCAGGGCCTGGTTTTCACAGGGGAAAAGTTCTCTAGTTTCTTGGCAGAATTCGGTGTTCGATTACACCATTCGTCACCTTATTATCCCCAAGCCAATGGACAAGCGGAAGCAGCAAATAAGATCATTATTGGGATTATAAAGAAGATGGTTGAAGGGAACCCAAGAAAGTGGCATTTGTTATTGTCTCAGGCTTTATGGGCACATAGGAATACCAGAAATACGGCCACAGGGTTCTCACCGTACCAACTCACTTTTGGCCAAGATGCTGTTTTACCAGCCGAAATCCGAGTATCGTCTGGCCGAACAGAATTTACTGATGGTGATCTTACAAAAGAATACCAACAACTTATGTTGCAACAGTTGGAGGATTTGGATGTTAACCGACTCCATGCAATAGGTCGAAGTGTGAAACAGAGTGAAATCAGAGCAAGGAATTACGGAAAGAAAGTTCTTCACAGGACATTCCAAAAAGGAGACCTAGTCTGGAAGACCATTCTTCCTACATATAAGAAAACTGACCAATTGGGAAAGTGGTCACCGAATTGGGAAGGACCATACATTATTCAAAAAGATATTGGGAATGGCGCTTTCATTATTGTAAATCATGAAGGTAAGAGAGTACATGATTGTATTAATGCTAAATATCTGAAGAGGTATTATCCTGCCTTTTCAGATAACAAAACTGCCTGAAACAAAATATTATTCAGAACCCATTTGTGGGGTTCGAACCTATTTAAAGGTTCATTTCTGTTAGTCATCATGTATTTGTGAGAAATTTTCTGCCTCTGAATCAGAATTTTCATCCCAGTGAGTGGATATTAGTTCTGGTTCTTCTTCAATAAGATCTTCCAAATCTGGTCGGTACCTCTCCCATTGGCTTTGCATTTCGTCTAAATCTTGATTGGTACGTGCTTGCATGTCTGTTATGGCTTGATATTCACGGTCAACAATGGTACGCAATCTTGAAAAGACTTTTCGTTGATTGGAAAATATATTATCCCAACCAAGATCTGGAAGTATGGTTGCTGCGTGATTTTCAATCATTTCCATGTGATGATGGAGGTCAGGAATGCGGCTAAGGATGTCACGAAGAGGTTCATACCCCTCAATGATTTTTTCCATTAGGCGGATGACGCGATGAATGGTTCTTCTACCTCGTTGGGAGAATCGGAATTTGAAGTCTAGTTGCTTGAGTATATGTAACAAGTCTTCTGCATGGCCTCCAATAGGGTGATTACCTACAAAGAAGGGTTGAAGAACACCTTCCCAGTTGCTTGATGGAACATGAGGTCGGTCATTCGCCATGTTTGTTAACACTTCAAGTGTTTTGGTTTTCAAAATATGCCTTGGAATTTGTGTGTTTCTTAATATGTGAGAAACATTGTTCTTTTAAGGGAGGAGTTTGTTTCGGTTCCTCAAAAGTTGGAAATTGGAAGGTGATCCTTGTTTTGAGAGAAGAAGGAAAATATATTACTAAGTCAAATGTTGTTACAGAGAGGGAAGTATTACAAAAGTGCCCCTAGGGCAGTTTTTATATGTGTCCATTTGATTTCATCCCTGGATAGCCTTCTGGTATTAGCAGCCGTCTGATATCTTCTGATGAATTGGGATCGAGCTTGGGTTTTCAGCTCTTGATCCAATTCGGCCTCGTTCTTTGTATACTTCTCAAGCAGACGCTGCTCATTGGTAATTTGATTATCCAGGATAGACTGTTCCTTCCTTAGCTCCCGCAATTCTGCCTCCTTTTTCTGAATGGATTCATCAACTTGAGCCTTCGTGCTAAGGAGACCGCCCAACCTTCCAGTAGTTTGCTGAAGGGATTCTCGGGTCTTAGCCAAAGAATTCTCCAGTGTTGTTTGATCGAAGACAGGCTGGGGGGTTTCGGCTGACAGGAGTCCAATAACTAACACTTCAGTCTTGAGCTCCGTAAGTCTTTCCATCAGCCGATGCAGAATGGGGACGGCTGGCGATTCCGTCGGAGTGTAAAAAAGAAGGCCACCAACCGTCTGAATGAGTTTGTCCAATAAGTCGGATCTTAATTCTGAAAGGGGATGGTTAATGGCCTCAGTGAATATAGTTTGGGCCTCCGCTGGAACCGGAACAGTCGATAGGATAGCTAAGTCCGAAGGCCCCTGCAAGTCTTACAGTTTCAATAAGTATTCCAAGGGAGGTGCAAACTTATTCAGATAAGATATGTGTCACCTCTGGGCGAACTGCTGTCAGTGAAGGGGGCAACAATGAGGTCGGTCGAGTAGGGCGGACAGCTGGTATAACAGCAGCCGACTCGTCGGCTGCTGCGAATGGTCGCTGAGGTGCCGACCTGGGTCCCTATGGAAAGTAGTATATAAAACAGTTAGTGTTTTTAGAAAGAAACATTGTGGCATGAATTGGTTTAATCTTACCAAATTCACAGAAGTCTCCGAATCGGACGAAGAAAGTTCTTCTATTTCTGGAGGTTGGGCTGCCACAGGTGGTTCTTCTGCCTGCCACTCGATTGCTGGAAGTAGCGCCGCTGCTGGCTGGGCGGCTGCTGGTTGGGCAGCTGCGTCTAGAGCCACTGCAGCCGGTATCTCAGGAGCAACTGGGATAGCCGCAGCTGAGGCACTTTCGGTTTCCAGCGCGGCTGCATCCGATTGGACTATTTCGGGATCAGCAGCAGCAGGGATGTCGTCTTGAGGGTCAGCTTCGGCAAGGGCAGCTGGTTCTTCCTTCGAAATGGATGAGTCTGATGCCATGTATGGCGGTCGACCCATCTGGGAAGTAGTCCCCTCGCTGTCTGAAGAGACCCCTGCTGCTGATGCGATTGGTGAAGGTGTCTGTGAAAAATTATGGAAATGTTGTTGTTAAATACACCAAGGTTGATCATTAGAATCCTAAGTATTGCTGATAAGAGGACTTACTGGTTCTATAGGCAGTGCTGGTAAAGATTGCCTCCTGGTCGGGTGCCTGGCCCGACCGCTCCTCGGTGCAGGAGGAAGAGTTTGCCTCCTTGTCGGGTCCTCCGCCCGACTGCTCATGGCAAAGTGAGAAGTGGAGTAGGGGTTTGGAGAGGAATGCCTCAGTCTGGACCAAAGGTACGATTGAATGGTCGGCTGGGGCTGGCGTCGTTTGTGTGGTCGGTGTTACCAAGGTCGGTTCTGGTGAATGAAATGAGTGAAATCAAAGTTAAGATATAGTGAATTGGTTCACGGTTTTAAGAAAAATTACCTATTCGGGGTCGGGTCCTTGCTGACGTCCTAGTAGTTCCAAGGTCCGCCGGAGCTTGCTGGTCGGCCCCAGAGGTCGGGGGTGTTTGCAGCTGGGAAGCTTTCCTTTTTCGCATTGGAACGCTAGATCCGATTCCCGGGGCGGCTGTTTGTTGCTGAGTGCTAGTATGTCTAGCCGCCCCTAGAACCAATCCTTGGGGGGGAAGGAGTATGTTCAGCAACCGATCCTCATCAGGGGAAATCAGGGGCCATACAACCGACCACCATTCATTGAATGTATCTACAGTCTCAGGGTTGGAGCGGAAAGGAATATAAGAATTGGAAATTATATACGTGGTGAGCTGGGAGATATAAGAAGGGATTGAATTAGGTAGGACTCGTCGGTCAGGACTTTGAAAAATTATATGAGGACAAGCGACGGGTCCAGGGATACCTTGGCAACAGCCGAACTGGCGCGCCATGAATTGAGGTTCATAATTAAAGGTGCAAAAAGTTTTTTGCCCTTTTTTATCAAGTTTTTTGCTGCTAAAAAGAGACCTGGGTTTGAGGGCAACGTCCCAGGCAAAAGGATAGGTGGGATGAGGACAAGGCTCAGGAGTCGGAAGAGGATTTGGTGCCGGAAAAGGCCAAAAGTGGTCGGGAGCATAACCCGCATATTTTTTATACATAGAAAATCGAGAGTTACTGCGGGTATCTGTTAAAATTGTGGTTATTATTGGATCGGAGGATTGGAGTTTACTGCGTCCTGAGCAGAGTCGGTTGAGGGCTAATCCCAAATGTTTTTCGGATATTGGCATAGTGGGCGGAGATCCTAAGTTGAACGCGTTGGGGAAGTAAAGACGGACCAAAGTTCTAAAAACCAAAAAGGACCCGATGCGGCAGTGTCTAATTTTCTATTATCATTATCTGTTAAACGAAGGCTAACCCTGGTGAGTCCTTCAAACAGATTGGCTAAAAACAGGGTGCCAAGGGAAAAGAACCGACCTGACGCGATATGAATGGCCAGGTCGAGATGAGAAGAAAGAACGCATTTAGAAGGGGAAACAATGACGTACCTACAAAGCCAAAAAAGAATAAAGGCAGTATGCTCCCGGTCGGTCACGGGGGTCCCTGGAGCCCCTTGCTGGTCGGTTGCGAACTTTGTCCAGCCCCATTCCTTCACGCCTTGTAAAGACCACCCTGGATGGTCTTCTGGTGGCTCCTGCCCATCTAGGGCTCCCATCACAGGGTCTTCACCCACGACTGGGAGATGCGCGATCATTGCCACATCCATGAGAGTCGGACCAAAGGGGCCCGACGGTAAGAGAAAAGTCCCATTTTCCGCATTCCAGAAGGCAGACATGGCTAGGAGCACCTTCTCGTGCAGATTGATCGGCATGGTGGACAATAGTATTGCTTGGTCGATTTTTTGAGATCGCCATTGGGTCTGGAAGTGTTCTGCTACCCGTCGATACCAAGAGCGGTAAGGATCTTTTGGGTCTGTGAGATGGGTTTTGATGCTGTCTCGAATGCGAACTGCTTGGTAGTTAGGGTTGTTGATAGCCAAGGAATTTCGGGATTCCAAAACTTCCCTCATCCGATTTGAGTCTTCAGGAGTAGTGCAGTATGGGCGGATCGTCGGAGTTAGTACTTTCGAGGCTGAAAACGGGCCCTCTGGGAGGGTTCCGTCGAAGGGAAGGGCAGGAATGTATCGATTCGCCATGGTTAGAGTGGTTGAATTGTGATTCACAAAGGCTCGTATTGCGGAGAAGGAAGTTAATCAGGAGTGTTGCAGTAACTGGTGCAGTTGCTAAGGGAATTTTTCAAGAGGGTGGTGATTTATGAACTTCCAAACATCGATTGTTAAATGGCGTTTGAAAGTCCCTTGGCGGCGGGCAAGTTGTTACGTACGAAATTTAGAATTAGGTTAAAAGCCCAAGGTAAAAAGAAGAATGGGCCTGGCAATAGAGTTGATTGAACTGGCTGAAGGACACCGTGAGGAAATCAAGGAAAATAGGTTTATTTCTAAGGAAAATACAGGACGGAAAGACCTCAGGTCGGAAGGTCTTCAGGTCGGTAGGTCCTCAGGACGGAAAGTCCTCAGGACGGAAAGACCTCAGGTCGGAAGGTCTTCAGGTCGGGAGGTCCTCAAGACGGAAAGTCCTCAGGACGGAAAGACCTCAGGTCGGAAGGTCTTCAGGTCGGGAGGCCCTCAAGACGGAAAGTCCTCAGGACGGAAAGACCTCAGGTCGGAAGGTCTTCAGGTCGGGAGGTCCTCAAGACGGAAAGTCCTCAGGACGGAAAGACCTCAGGTCGGAAGGTCTTCAGGTCGGGAGGTCCTCAAGACGGAAAGTCATCAGGACGGGAAGTCCGCAGGTCGGGAGGCCCTCAGGCCGGGAAGTTCTCAGGTCGGAACTCTGCGGCGGGACCAACAAGTCGGATGGTTTGTTAGTCGGGATGTCTGTAGCTAATCCAAACAAGTCAGATGGTTTGCAAGTCGGGAGGATTGGCAGTCGGACCAATGCGGTTGTAGATTGGCAGTCGGGCCAAAAGGGCGGAAGGTCTGTGGTCGGCTCAAAGAGTGAAATATAGGGATAATTTTGGTCTGCTGAGGACACGTGTCAGCAGGAGAAGGGTTGGAAGACGGTTGGGAAGGAGACGTTGTAACCGTTCGGGCGACGGTTTTCAGTACAGTTTCCCAGAGAATATTTAAGGGTTTGGATCATCATTTGGCAAGGCATCTTCAATCAACTTCAACAAAGCAAAGTCAGATTTGGGGATCACCACTTTAAATTTCAGTCTTTTATTTTCCAGTTTATTTTCTGTACCATACAGTGTTTAGAGATTCCTAATCTCAGGCACTAATTAATCAAGTTTAAGGATATTTTCTATATCTTTGAATTTTACTTTATTTTTGTTGAAAAATTACATCAACAGTTGTAGAGTGTTCGAAATTAGTATATTTAGCACTTTTGTTTTTTCATGTTTTTCCTTTATATTATATAGAATCTAATAGATTATACTTACTTTGTGCTCGATAGTTCTAATTGCAGTGCTTTTCGTATTTGTTGTAGAGTGTTCGAAATTAGTATATTTAGCGCTTTTGTTTTTTCAATGTTTTTCCTTTATATTATATAGCATGTTATAGATTATACTTACTTTGTGCTCTATAGTTCTAATTGCAGTGCTTTTCGTATTTGTTGTAGAGTGTTCGAAATTAGTATATTTAGCGCTTTTGTTTTTTCAATGTTTTTCCTTTATATTATATAGCATGTTATAGATTATACTTACTTTGTGCTCTATAGTTCTAATTGCAGTGCTTTTCGTATTTGTTGTAGAGTGTTCGAATTAGTATATTTAGCGCTTTTGTTTTTTCAATGGTTTTCCTTTATATTATATAGCATGTTATAGATTATACTTACTTTGTGCTCTATAGTTTCTAATTGCAGTGCTTTTCGTATTTGTTGTAGAGTGTTCGAAATTAGTATATTTAGCGCTTTTGTTTTTTCAATGTTTTTCCTTTATATTATATAGAATGTAATAGATTATACTTACTTTGTGCTCTATAGTTCTAATTGCAGTGCTTTTCGTATTTGTTGTAGAGTGTTCGAAATTAGTATATTTAGCGCTTTTGTTTTTTCAATGTTTTTCCTTTATATTATATAGCATGTTATAGATTATACTTACTTTGTGCTCTATAGTTCTAATTGCAGTGCTTTTCGTATTTGTTGTAGAGTGTTCGAAATTAGTATATTTAGCGCTTTTGTTTTTTCAATGTTTTTCCTTTATATTATATAGCATGTTATAGATTATACTTACTTTGTGCTCTATAGTTCTAATTGCAGTGCTTTTCGTATTTGTTGTAGAGTGTTCGAAATTAGTATATTTAGCGCTTTTGTTTTTTCAATGTTTTTCCTTTATATTATATAGCATGTTATAGATTATACTTACTTTGTGCTCTATAGTTTCTAATTGCAGTGCTTTTCGTATTTGTTGTAGAGTGTTCGAAATTAGTATATTTAGCGCTTTTGTTTTTTCAATGTTTTTCCTTTATATTATATAGCATGTTATAGATTATACTTACTTTGTGCTCTATAGTTCTAATTGCAGTGCTTTTCGTATTTGTTGTAGAGTGTTCGAAATTAGTATATTTAGCGCTTTTGTTTTTCAATGTTTTTCCTTTATATTATATAGCATGTTATAGATTATACTTACTTTGTGCTCTATAGTTCTAATTGCAGGCTTTTCGTATTTGTTGTAGAGTGTTCGAAATTAGTATATTTAGCGCTTTTGTTTTTTCAATGGTTTTCCTTTATATTATATAGCATGTTATAGATTATACTTACTTTGTGCTCTATAGTTCTAATTGCAGTGCTTTTCGTATTTGTTGTAGAGTGTTCGAAATTAGTATATTTAGCGCTTTTGTTTTTTCAATGTTTTTCCTTTATATTATATAGCATGTTATAGATTATACTTACTTTGTGCTCTATAGTTCTAATTGCAGTGCTTTTCGTATTTGTTGTAGAGTGTTCGAAATTAGTATATTTAGCGCTTTTGTTTTTTCAATGTTTTTCCTTTATATTATATAGCATGTTATAGATTATACTTACTTTGTGCTCTATAGTTCTAATTGCAGTGCTTTTCGTATTTGTTGTAGAGTGTTCGAAATTAGTATATTTAGCGCTTTTGTTTTTTCAATGTTTTTCCTTTATATTATATAGCATGTTATAGATTATACTTACTTTGTGCTCTATAGTGTTCTAATTGCAGTGCTTTTCGTATTTGTTGTAGAGTGTTCGAAATTAGTATATTTAGCGCTTTTGTTTTTTCAATGTTTTTCCTTTATATTATATAGCATGTTATAGATTATACTTACTTTGTGCTCTATAGTTCTAATTGCAGTGCTTTTCGTATTTGTTGTAGAGTGTTCGAAATTAGTATATTTAGCGCTTTTGTTTTTTCAATGTTTTTCCTTTATATTATATAGCATGTTATAGATTATACTTACTTTGTGCTCTATAGTTCTAATTGCAGTGCTTTTCGTATTTGTTGTAGAGTGTTCGAAATTAGTATATTTAGCGCTTTTGTTTTTTCAATGTTTTTCCTTTATATTATATAGCATGTTATAGATTATACTTACTTTGTGCTCTATAGTTCTAATTGCAGTGCTTTTCGTATTTGTTGTAGAGTGTTCGAAATTAGTATATTTAGCGCTTTTGTTTTTTCAATGTTTTTCCTTTATATTATATAGCATGTTATAGATTATACTTACTTTGTGCTCTATAGTTCTAATTGCAGTGCTTTTCGTATTTGTTGTAGAGTGTTCGAAATTAGTATATTTAGCGCTTTTGTTTTTTCAATGGTTTTCCTTTATATTATATAGCATGTTATAGATTATACTTACTTTGTGCTCTATAGTTCTAATTGCAGTGCTTTTCGTATTTGTTGTAGAGTGTTCGAAATTAGTATATTTAGCGCTTTTGTTTTTTCAATGTTTTTCCTTTATATTATATAGCATGTTATAGATTATACTTACTTTGTGCTCTATAGTTCTAATTGCAGTGCTTTTCGTATTTGTTGTAGAGTGTTCGAAATTAGTATATTTAGCGCTTTTGTTTTTTCAATGTTTTCCTTTATATTATATAGCATGTTATAGATTATACTTACTTTGTGCTCTATAGTTCTAATTGCAGTGCTTTTCGTATTTGTTGTAGAGTGTTCGAAATTAGTATATTTAGCGCTTTTGTTTTTTCAATGTTTTTCCTTTATATTATATAGCATGTTATAGATTATACTTACTTGTGCTCTATAGTTCTAATTGCAGTGCTTTTCGTATTTGTTGTAGAGTGTTCGAAATTAGTATATTTAGCGCTTTTGTTTTTTCAATGTTTTCCTTTATATTATATAGCATGTTATAGATTATACTTACTTTGTGCTCTATAGTTTTCTAATTGCAGTGCTTTTCGTATTTGTTGTAGAGTGTTCGAAATTAGTATATTTAGCGCTTTTGTTTTTTCAATGGTTTTCCTTTATATTATATAGCATGTTATAGATTATACTTACTTTGTGCTCTATAGTTCTAATTGCAGTGCTTTTCGTATTTGTTGTAGAGTGTTCGAAATTAGTATATTTAGCGCTTTTGTTTTTTCAATGTTTTTCCTTTATATTATATAGCATGTTATAGATTATACTTACTTTGTGCTCTATAGTTTCTAATTGCAGTGCTTTTCGTATTTGTTGTAGAGTGTTCGAATTAGTATATTTAGCGCTTTTGTTTTTTCAATGTTTTTCCTTTATATTATATAGCATGTTATAGATTATACTTACTTTGTGCTCTATAGTTTCTAATTGCAGTGCTTTTCGTATTTGTTGTAGAGTGTTCGAAATTAGTATATTTAGCGCTTTTGTTTTTTCAATGTTTTTCCTTTATATTATATAGCATGTTATAGATTATACTTACTTTGTGCTCTATAGTTCTAATTGCAGTGCTTTTCGTATTTGTTGTAGAGTGTTCGAAATTAGTATATTTAGCGCTTTTGTTTTTTCAATGTTTTCCTTTATATTATATAGCATGTTATAGATTATACTTACTTTGTGCTCTATAGTTCTAATTGCAGGCTTTTCGTATTTGTTGTAGAGTGTTCGAAATTAGTATATTTAGCGCTTTTGTTTTTCAATGTTTTTCCTTATATTATATAGCATGTTATAGATTATACTTACTTTGTGCTCTATAGTTTCTAATTGCAGTGCTTTTCGTATTTGTGTAGAGTGTTCGAAATTAGTATATTTAGCGCGTTTTGTTTTTTTCAATGTTTTTCCTTTATATTATATAGCATGTTATAGATTATACTTACTTTGTGCTCTATAGTTTCTAATTGCAGTGCTTTTCGTATTTGTTGTAGAGTGTTCGAAATTAGTATATTTAGCGCTTTGTTTTTTCAATGTTTTCCTTTATATTATATAGCATGTATAGATTATACTTACTTTGTGCTCGATAGTTCAAATTGCAGTGCTTTTCGTATTTGTTGTAGAGTGTTCGAAATTAGTATATTTAGCGCTTTTGTTTTTTCAATGGTTTTTTCCTTTATATTATATAGCATGTTATAGATTATACTTACTTTGTGTGCTCTATAGTATTCTAAATGCAGTGCTTTTCTTATTTGTTGTAGAGTGTTCGAAATTAGTATATTTAGCGCTTTTGTTTTTTCAATGTTTTTCCTTTATATTATATAGCATGTTATGATTATACTTACTTTGTGCTCTATAGTGCTCTAATTGCAGTGCTTTTCGTATTTGTTGTAGAGTGTTCGAAATTAGTATATTTAGCGCTTTTGTTTTTTCAATGTTTTCCTTTATATTATATAGAATGTTATAGATTATACTTACTTTGTGCTCTATAGTTCAAATTGCAGTGCTTTTCGTATTTGTTGTAGAGTGTTCGAAATTAGTATATTTAGCGCTTTTGTTTTCAATGTTTTTCCTTTATATTATATAGCATGTTATAGATTATACTTACTTTTGTGCTCTATAGTTCTAATTGCAGTGCTTTTCGTATTGTTGTAGAGGGTTCGAAATTAGTATATTTAGCGCTTTTGTTTTTTCAATGTTTTTCCTTTATATTATATAGCATGTTATAGATTATACTTACTTGTGCTCTATAGTGCTTCTAATTGCAGTGCTTTTCGTATTTGTTGTAGAGTGTTCGAAATTAGTATATTTAGCACTTTTGTTTTTCATGTTTTTCCTTATATTATATAGAATCATATAGATTATACTTACTTTGTGCTCGATAGTTCAAATTGCAGTGCTTTTCGTATTTGTTGTAGAGTGTTTCGAAATTAGTATATTTAGCGCTTTTGTTTTTTCAATGGTTTTCCTTTATATTATATACATGTTATAGATTATACTTACTTTGTGCTCTATAGTACTCTTCTAATTGCAGTGCTTTTCTTAATTGTTGTAGAGTGTTCGAAATTAGTATATTTAGCGCTTTTGTTTTTTCAATGTTTTTCTTTTATTATATAGATATAGCATGTTATAGATTATACTTACTTTGTGCTCTAAAGTCTTCTAATTGCGTGCTTTCGTATTTGTTGTAGAGTGTTCGAAATTAGTACATTTAGCGCTTTTGTTTTTTCAATGGTTTTCCTTTATATTATATAGCATGTTTATAGATTATACTTACTTTGTGCTCTATATTTCTTCTAATTGCAGTGCTTT
>NW_026137473.1:32500-33764 GCF_009805555.1 Andrographis paniculata | reverse complement strand
GAAACTTAGCCCCTCGAAGAACAAGCTCTTCCGCACCGAACTCTGGAAAGGTGCAGCTGTGATGGCTAGGAAGATTTCTACCAACTTTTCATACGGAGCTGCCGAAAGAGAACCCTTCTTTTGCTCTCCTTCTTCCAAGGCTGCTCGTCCCTTCGAACCTTGCTTTCATAAGTCAAAGTACCTGTTTGCATCAGATTTTGTTGATCACGCAGCATTGCTTGCATGGTGGCGGTCTGTTGGTTGTTCAATTGCTGAACATAGGCCGCCCATTCGGTGGTTACTTGAGTTGTACCTCCTACAGGCGGGATTGCGGGCGGTATGGACGCCGTGCTTCCCGCAGATGTCCTGGAAGGTTGAGACTGAGAACCAGTCATGTGGCTATGACTTCTTTCGACAATTCGACCAGATCGGAGTCGAATAAAATTGTCGTGAGATGTGTAATTGGCAATCTTGCGAATTCTCCCACTGTGGTCGCCAATTTGTTGGCTATAGAATCCTAACAAAACAAAGTCAAATCCAAACCAAGAAATGCTTCGAATTTGATGGGTTGGCCTGAGATTACATATGAATCCCTAAGCACTGACATTACCTAAAGAGAAAACCGCACTTTATTTTCGGAAAATGAGCCTAACATTTCAAGATTCTATTCTCATAGATAGAGAGAAAAAAGGAAATCACTTCATTTTAAGCACGAATAAGTCTTTATTTTTATAAAAGCATAAGTAGTAAACATTTTTGACTAGGGTTCCCATACATGCAAACATACAAAATAACACCAAACAAAGATAGTTAGCATAAATAGGACTCCAGTAAGCATCGGAGTAGATCTCTACTAACAAAGCCAAAGAAAGTCATGCATTAAAACACACTACTTTGCGTCTACTTAAACCTTTTGATACTAAAAAAAAGAAAAAGAGTCGACGGACTCTTCTAGTCTCCCGGTGCCCGGGGTGACAGCCTGCACTATGAGTGCTTGCTGCTCCGCCCGCAGCGCTTGCTGCCTCCCCTCCAAATCCTCGATACGCTCTCTGGCAGCGCGAATGCGCGCTCCTTTCCTGGCAGGATCCAGTGTTCTAACACTCCTCAAAAAGAGGTTTAGCACTCTACGGCGCTCTTCCATCTCATTTTGCAGTTGCCCCATTCGGCAGCAATTGCATAAAGCTGTTTGCAGCATCCATAGCCATACGTGCAAGTAATCAATTTATTTGATTTTCATTTGATGAAGTGAAGACACTTATCGAGCCTCCATTTATAGAGTGGTAGA
>NW_026137473.1:22500-27500 GCF_009805555.1 Andrographis paniculata | reverse complement strand
GTTGGAAAGAAATGAATTCTTAAGATAAGCTATTCCGGAAAGAGCTCTATCTATTACTGCGCGAGATGTAAGCCTCAATGGACTTCTTATTTATGAATCTCGCTACCTCTTAGCTAGAGACTGGGAGAGAGATTTTCGACATAGCAGGGGAATTTCTGCGCATATGGGCTTGCGGCTTCATAAGAGCCTGAAAAAAGGGTGGTCTGTTTCATGTACTTTATTTTATTCGATTAGGGGTCAGTTTCCTTACATCCAGCTGTCGTTCCCCTCGGATTAGAGATTCGAAAGGGGTAAATATCCGTAAAATAAGCAATCCATCCAATTCTCCTTCGGACCCTTTACATTCGTCCTCCTTTCCGTTGGCAAAGATAAGCCAGTCACTTTTTTTTGATAGTGGGTTCTCGTACAAAAGCACTAGTATCAGATAGTCATCTTCTAGGCCATCCAGTAAGCCAGCAAGGTTTAAAGCTAAACCTATTCTGTAGGCCCAGGCTCGACTAAAAGGAGAGGGCATTCGTTACAGTTGTAGTGTAGTCCTTTTTTAAGACAAAAGAGATATCCACAGTCTCTATCCTTTACTCTTACGGGCCAGTAAGAAAGTGCCTGTCCCCCCTTCCGCTCTCCTTGTATTTTTCCATCATGTCCGCCGGCATAGTTTCCTGGGGAACCTCTCATCGGATCCCTACTCCTCATTCGCCCGACATCCTTTTCTTAGTCCCTTTGGTGGATTGAAAATGAATCTCTTTCGCTCTCTACTCTGGTATTTCCCAGTTTCCCCTCATCCCTGCTTTTCCCTAGTTGGGAAATAGTTAATGAATTCGATTCTATGATTCACTATATTGTACCACTATTTGACCTTTTCTATTCAATCCAATATGACCAACATAAGACTTAGCGTAAGTCCCAGGCTTAATACGATGACCCCATCTCGCTACGTTCCCTAAGAGTTTTTTATGCAGATGTTTTGGTACTAATAAATAGAGCAAATTAGTTCAAATAGTTCAGTACAAATAGATTGACTTCCTAGGGAGCACTTCTTCTTATGTCCCCTTCCTCTTCACTCTAGCAAGAGCTACTTCCCTTAAAGCCGTAACTCCGGAAGAGAAAGAGAAAGAGAACCTGAGATGGCATTTTCTTCAGCTATAGCCGACGGTTGAGCAACTGAGTATTATTCTCTTTCTCTTTTTCTCTGAGGTAACTAAATCGTTAAATCGTATGAGAGAGAAAGAATAAGAAGCAAGGGTCCGAAGGAGGTTGGCATTTACCTACCAGATGCCAGGATAAGGATTTTCAGGGGATATTGAATGAAAAGAGGAAGCAGGACAGACAAGTAAGGCACGAAGAGGTGAACATAAGGTTTAGGCTTGAGGTTTACGTAGCCTATACTATATAAGTATCCCAAGTTGTCGGAATAGACAAAAGGAGCTGCAGGCCAACTCGTAATTGAATCCGATGCTTTGAGAGAAGGGTGTGAGGGAGAAGACGATCTTAGAATCGAGCATCCTTAGAAGCTTACGTCCTATGAACCAACCAATGGCCCCTTCCAAATCTAGCTCGAAAGGCTTGCCCTTCTCTTCTGATTGGGTATCAGAGGCAGGTGCGTATATGTTTCGCGGCAAGTCAGCTCGCTCTTGTCCAGTAACCATTCTGAGTGGAGGTAGGGCGTATTGTTGAACGGGATTGAACTTTTATTAAATGAAAGGAAGCTTTTTTCAGGCTCTTGGCAGTTAACGAAATGTCATCTAAGAGCAGATGCCCTCCTCCTCATTTAGATTCCTACTCCTGCATCGGGAGTTAGAATAGTTGTCCGCCCCTTTCTTTATTACTTGAAAGGTAGTCTTATTGGGGCATTTCGGGATTTCATCCTTCTTGTCGGCTACCCCCTCAACGTTTTGAGTAGGCGTTTGGGACTGGGGATTCTACTGAAGAAAGGGAAAGAATAACGATTTTGACTCCAGCTTTAGTCCCTAGATCGAGGAGCTGATCGATGTACACGACGCAGAAAAGGAAGAGTGAGGATTACTCTAATAGACAGGCTGCAGAACAGAAAGCGCTACATCTTTAAGCAGTGCTCTAGCCTTGAGGATCTTCACTACAATAAAAGCTGTTTAAGCCACGGTAAATACATGCACTTGAGCCTATTGTAATGTAAAGGCGCGTTAGCCCAGTCCCGAAAAGGGCTTTCGTCACGAACTAGCAATTCCCGGTAAGCAAGGTGCGAAGCGCATAGCTAGTTTGGCTTGACCGATCAGATAGACGAGGTTTGCCTCAGACAAGACCCTTTGGGTACTCTGGTAAACTATCATAGCGCACTACTTCTAGAAGAATCGGCTAAGACAGCATTAGATACTTGGCTACAATAGAAAAAAGGAAGAAGGAGAAACTTAGCCCCTCGAAGAACAAGCTCTTCCGCACCGAACTCTGGAAAGGTGCAGCTGTGATGGCTAGGAAGATTTCTACCAACTTTTCATACGGAGCTGCCGAAAGAGAACCCTTCTTTTGCTCTCCTTCTTCCAAGGCTGCTCGTCCCTTCGAACCTTGCTTTCATAAGTCAAAGTACCTGTCTTAGGACCAACTTCCAACGAGTTAGTGCTTTCCGGAAATGGCCTCTGATACGCTGGGCGGTTCACCGTCTGAGGATTCATCCCGAAGTGTACTCTAAGAACATGAGCGACGTCTTCAGGGTCAACCCTATACGGTGGGTTGTCGTGTATAGTGATGGGATCATGGCCTTGTCCTCCCAGGCGTTCTTCCCTCAAATAACCTGGCGGGGGCTCCGTTCTTGTTCCTAGTGGAACACTATTGGGGTAAGTAAGAGGCGACTTCCCCCTATCCACCCTGCTCGGAACCGTGACACTTGGGATCGTGCTCTCAATATAAGATGGCCCTGCGAAATTCGCCTGAAGCCGGGATGGAGATAGTACTGAGGGTGTGGGGCCCGTTTGAAGCGTGACCCTTGAAAAAGCTTGATCTATCATGTTTTGCATCAGATTTTGTTGATCACGCAGCATTGCTTGCATGGTGGCGGTCTGTTGGTTGTTCAATTGCTGAACATAGGCCGCCCATTCGGTGGGTACTTGAGTTGTACCTCCTACAGGCGGGATTGCGGGCGGTATGGACGCCGTGCTTCCCGCAGATGTACTGGAAGGTTGAGACTGAGAACCAGTCATGTGGCTATGACTTCTTTCGACAATTCGACCAGATCGGAGTCGAATAAAATTGTCTTGAGATGTGTAATTGGCAATCTTGCGAATTCTCCCACTGTGGTCGCCAATTTGTTGGCTATAGAATCCTAACAAAACAAAGTCAAATCCAAACCAAGAAATGCTTCGAATTTGATGGGTTGGCCTGAGATTACATATGAATCCCTAAGCACTGACATTACCTAAAGAGAAACCCGCACTTTATTTTCGGAAAATGAGCCTAACATTTCAAGATTCTATTCTCATAGATAGAGAGAAAAAAGGAAATCACTTCATTTTAAGCACGAATAAGTCTTTATTTTTATAAAAGCATAAGTAGTAAACATTTTTGACTAGGGTTCCCATACATGCAAACATACAAAATAACACCAAACAAAGATAGTTAGCATAAATAGGACTCCAGTAAGCATCGGAGTAGATCTCTACTAAACAAAGCCAAAGAAAGTCATGCATTAAAACACACTACTTTGCGTCTACTTAAACCTTTTGATACTAAAAAAAAGAAAAAGAGTCGACGGACTCTTCTAGTCTCCCCGGTGCCCGTGGGTGACAGCCTGCACTATGAGTGCTTGCTGCTCCGCCCGCAGCGCTTGCTGCCTCC
Source organism: Andrographis paniculata (assembly GCF_009805555.1). Taxonomy (NCBI): domain Eukaryota; kingdom Viridiplantae; phylum Streptophyta; class Magnoliopsida; order Lamiales; family Acanthaceae; genus Andrographis; species Andrographis paniculata. The sequence continues at coordinate 23,696 of NW_026137473.1, read as the reverse complement.
CCTCCAAATCCTCGATACGCTCTCTGGCAGCGCGAATGCGCGCTCCTTTCCTGGCAGGATCCAGTGTTCTAACACTCCTCAAAAAGAGGTTTAGCACTCTACGGCGCTCTTCCATCTCATTTTGCAGTTGCCCCATTTCGGCAGCAATTGCATAAAGCCTGTTTGCAGCATCCATAGCCATACGTGCAAGTAATCAATTTATTTGATTTTCATTTGATGAAGTGAAGACACTTATCGAGCCTCCATTTATAGAGTGGTAGAGGAGTCTCGCCATGCAGTACGAATTGCATGGCGGACCCAATTCTGACTACTATAACCACGCTGCCTGTATGAACAAACAAACTTTGCAGAACCGTTTCACCTAATCGATCGTGGTGAAGTCAGCAATGGATTCGGCGGATCATCCACGTCACGAATTGGATGGCAGGCCCAATTCTGACTAGTTCTCCGCACTACTTTTCTGCAGTGAAAATACTCTTATGCCTATTTAGTGAAAAACTGGCTGGCTCTGGCTACCTTGCGGAGCAAACAAAAGATCCCCAAATCACACTGCCTATATGAACAAACAAGCTTTGTACAACCAGCTTACGTGGAAAAGATTCCATATTCTATGCCAATGGACTCGTGACATCCATGTACTGAGTCGTCAAATGAGCCACGTTAATAAAGCCCAAGCTTATACGCATTGGCCCACAGGGTGCCCCAATAGGGCCCCAATGAAAGACAAACAAACGGAACAATGGGACAGCTTTCATCTAATGCCTTTGTTCGGACCGGACTCTTTACTTGTCAACTTCAGCCAATTTCAGGTGCTAGAAAGAAAAAGAAAAAGCAATGGAATTTAGGGACAGATATAGTCTCGCTAAACAGCTAAAGTCAACAGTAGCGGTAGGTTTGGAAACTCGATAAAGAAGCTGGAATAACTCAGAAAGGAAAGAGGCACTTCTCTCTAACAATCTTTAAATAAAAAAGGATAGGTGGAAAGCCAGTCGTTATCCTGGACCCTTAGCCCGAGCATCCTGTTATCATATCTTCGAGACTTGCTGGTCTGCTCTGTATGGAGAACAAGTCCTCTCCCAGCCCAGCTGTACATTTAGGAAGTAGATCGAAAGAAAGGGCAATTAATATAGCGCCTCTATCTACCCAACAAGTCCTATTTGATCTAATTTGATCTAAAAAATCCAACCTGGAAACTG
>NW_026137473.1:12500-20000 GCF_009805555.1 Andrographis paniculata | reverse complement strand
TGGAATAGCCTTTCCCGCGTAACCTACTGACGATAATCTTCCTTGCCTGTGGATTCGGGATCACGAAAAACAAATAGGTGATCTCATCCGCGAATTTCGCAAAGAAAAGAAGAGGGTCTCAGGCGACCGGCGTAGGAGAAGGTAGAAAAGAGAAAGAAAAAGACAAGTAAATCCAAAATGCCCATTTCTTTCTTGGAAAAACCAAGGCGATTTCCAAAAAGTCTTTATTGCATTTTTAGAGCAAGAAGCAGAACATAAAGAAAAATGAAAAAAGAAACATGGATCTATTTGTTTCGGATAACATCACTACACTTGGCATGGCACTCATTCTTTCGATAGCTATTTTTGGTGCCCTTAGAGCTGGTCAGATTATGGAAGGAAATAAAATTTTAAAGCATTTGCACGAATTAGATCTAGCAAAATTAAAGCAAAAAACCCAATCAAAACTAGAGGTGCTTTGGAAAGAGTATAATGATCGAAATGGAAATCTACAATTACCTGAAGAACTCGATTTCAAATACATAGTGGAAAATGTCTTTATTATAATTATAGATGAGTCTTTGCAAGAACAAATTCTCGGACTAAACAAAATCTATTTAGATCTCATTAGTCATGGCACAGACAGTAGGTACTTTATTGAAATTCTTAATACGTACGGCCCTTTTGTAGGTATGTAGTTAGGACTTGGTTGGGTTTTCTGTTTTCTTTTTGTTGTTCATTCCAGAAGGGGGAGACATTCCGACGTTTCCCGGGGGTTCTATTCTCATATTCTAGATGAAAGGTTCAGAAGAAAGTATGGGCTCCCATTACCCTAATCTCAAATCAAAAGAAGAACGTTTTCATGGTCCGGTTGGTGCCCTTCAGAATCTTCCAGCGAACTTCGCAAAGCCTGACCTTAGTTTTATTTTAATCCGCCGGGGAAACTTAACTTAAGAAGAAAAAAGTGAACTACGGTGACCTGATTCTCTCATAGAAAGCAACTATCTGAGAGATACGTAGGCAGCCCTAAGACTGGGTCCGGTCTAATATATGTATAGAAGGATTGGAAATTAGGGAAGTACAATGATACTGAATTACTAAATGATATTCCGTTAAAGATTGATGCTATGGGATTGTGACCCTAAGGAGGATGCTTTCATGAAGTTAAGGTAAGGGCTGCTTTTCAGGAAGTCAGAGTACGAGCTACACCTGCTAACAGGCCTGTCGAGGGTTGTTTTGTTGAAAGGTATCCCCTTAGTCCATTACTGAATAAGGATATTCAGTAGTAGGCGCAGGAACAGCTGAAAGAAGATCTTTATTAATCCAGCTAGATAAAGACAAGGACTAGTAGAAGAAGCTCTTCTAGCTGCTAGCTCTTGCTCATTGCTTGCTCTTTCTCTAACACCAACACCTTAGCTCAACTCATAACATGACTCAAGGAGCAGGCGTATTACTGCTCTTCGGGAAGTTGGTTTGAAATCAGTCTCTTTCTATAATTTAATAGATCGGTCAGTGCGAAAGACTACATCTCGGGCGAGTTTTAGAACATGGTCGGGAAAGGTTTGAAGAGCTTAGTACATACTTGTGCGTTGGAAAGAAATGAATTCTTAAGATAAGCTATTCCGGAAAGAGCTCTATCTATTACTGCGCGAGATGTAAGCCTCAATGGACTTCTTATTTATGAATCTCGCTACCTCTTAGCTAGAGACTGGGAGAGAGATTTTCGACATAGCAGGGGAATTTCTGCGCATATGGGCTTGCGGCTTCATAAGAGCCTGAAAAAAGGGTGGTCTGTTTCATGTACTTTATTTTATTCGATTAGGGGTCAGTTTCCTTACATCCAGCTGTCGTTCCCCTCGGATTAGAGATTCGAAAGGGGTAAATATCCGTAAAATAAGCAATCCATCCAATTCTCCTTCGGACCCTTTACATTCGTCCTCCTTTCCGTTGGCAAAGATAAGCCAGTCACTTTTTTTTGATAGTGGGTTCTCGTACAAAAGCACTAGTATCAGATAGTCATCTTCTAGGCCATCCAGTAAGCCAGCAAGGTTTAAAGCTAAACCTATTCTGTAGGCCCAGGCTCGACTAAAAGGAGAGGGCATTCGTTACAGTTGTAGTGTAGTCCTTTTTTAAGACAAAAGAGATATCCACAGTCTCTATCCTTTACTCTTACGGGCCAGTAAGAAAGTGCCTGTCCCCCCTTCCGCTCTCCTTGTATTTTTCCATCATGTCCGCCGGCATAGTTTCCTGGGGAACCTCTCATCGGATCCCTACTCCTCATTCGCCCGACATCCTTTTCTTAGTCCCTTTGGTGGATTGAAAATGAATCTCTTTCGCTCTCTACTCTGGTATTTCCCAGTTTCCCCTCATCCCTGCTTTTCCCTAGTTGGGAAATAGTTAATGAATTCGATTCTATGATTCACTATATTGTACCACTATTTGACCTTTTCTATTCAATCCAATATGACCAACATAAGACTTAGCGTAAGTCCCAGGCTTAATACGATGACCCCATCTCGCTACGTTCCCTAAGAGTTTTTTATGCAGATGTTTTGGTACTAATAAATAGAGCAAATTAGTTCAAATAGTTCAGTACAAATAGATTGACTTCCTAGGGAGCACTTCTTCTTATGTCCCCTTCCTCTTCACTCTAGCAAGAGCTACTTCCCTTAAAGCCGTAACTCCGGAAGAGAAAGAGAAAAGAGAACCTGAGATGGCATTTTCTTCAGCTATAGCCGACGGTTGAGCAACTGAGTATTATTCTCTTTCTCTTTTTCTCTGAGGTAACTAAATCGTTAAATCGTATGAGAGAGAAAGAATAAGAAGCAAGGGTCCGAAGGAGGTTGGCATTTACCTACCAGATGCCAGGATAAGGATTTTCAGGGGATATTGAATGAAAAGAGGAAGCAGGACAGACAAGTAAGGCACGAAGAGGTGAACATAAGGTTTAGGCTTGAGGTTTACGTAGCCTATACTATATAAGTATCCCAAGTTGTCGGAATAGACAAAAGGAGCTGCAGGCCAACTCGTAATTGAATCCGATGCTTTGAGAGAAGGGTGTGAGGGAGAAGACGATCTTAGAATCGAGCATCCTTAGAAGCTTACGTCCTATGAACCAACCAATGGCCCCTTCCAAATCTAGCTCGAAAGGCTTGCCCTTCTCTTCTGATTGGGTATCAGAGGCAGGTGCGTATATGTTTCGCGGCAAGTCAGCTCGCTCTTGTCCAGTAACCATTCTGAGTGGAGGTAGGGCGTATTGTTGAACGGGATTGAACTTTTATTAAATGAAAGGAAGCTTTTTTCAGGCTCTTGGCAGTTAACGAAATGTCATCTAAGAGCAGATGCCCTCCTCCTCATTTAGATTCCTACTCCTGCATCGGGAGTTAGAATAGTTGTCCGCCCCTTTCTTTATTACTTGAAAGGTAGTCTTATTGGGGCATTTCGGGATTTCATCCTTCTTGTCGGCTACCCCCTCAACGTTTTGAGTAGGCGTTTGGGACTGGGGATTCTACTGAAGAAAGGGAAAGAATAACGATTTTGACTCCAGCTTTAGTCCCTAGATCGAGGAGCTGATCGATGTACACGACGCAGAAAAGGAAGAGTGAGGATTACTCTAATAGACAGGCTGCAGAACAGAAAGCGCTACATCTTTAAGCAGTGCTCTAGCCTTGAGGATCTTCACTACAATAAAAGCTGTTTAAGCCACGGTAAATACATGCACTTGAGCCTATTGTAATGTAAAGGCGCGTTAGCCCAGTCCCGAAAAGGGCTTTCGTCACGAACTAGCAATTCCCGGTAAGCAAGGTGCGAAGCGCATAGCTAGTTTGGCTTGACCGATCAGATAGACGAGGTTTGCCTCAGACAAGACCCTTTGGGTACTCTGGTAAACTATCATAGCGCACTACTTCTAGAAGAATCGGCTAAGACAGCATTAGATACTTGGCTACAATAGAAAAAAGGAAGAAGGAGAAACTTAGCCCCTCGAAGAACAAGCTCTTCCGCACCGAACTCTGGAAAGGTGCAGCTGTGATGGCTAGGAAGATTTCTACCAACTTTTCATACGGAGCTGCCGAAAGAGAACCCTTCTTTTGCTCTCCTTCTTCCAAGGCTGCTCGTCCCTTCGAACCTTGCTTTCATAAGTCAAAGTACCTGTCTTAGGACCAACTTCCAACGAGTTAGTGCTTTCCGGAAATGGCCTCTGATACGCTGGGCGGTTCACCGTCTGAGGATTCATCCCGAAGTGTACTCTAAGAACATGAGCGACGTCTTCAGGGTCAACCCTATACGGTGGGTTGTCGTGTATAGTGATGGGATCATGGCCTTGTCCTCCCAGGCGTTCTTCCCTCAAATAACCTGGCGGGGGCTCCGTTCTTGTTCCTAGTGGAACACTATTGGGGTAAGTAAGAGGCGACTTCCCCCTATCCACCCTGCTCGGAACCGTGACACTTGGGATCGTGCTCTCAATATAAGATGGCCCTGCGAAATTCGCCTGAAGCCGGGATGGAGATAGTACTGAGGGTGTGGGGCCCGTTTGAAGCGTGACCCTTGAAAAAGCTTGATCTATCATGTTTTGCATCAGATTTTGTTGATCACGCAGCATTGCTTGCATGGTGGCGGTCTGTTGGTTGTTCAATTGCTGAACATAGGCCGCCCATTCGGTGGGTACTTGAGTTGTACCTCCTACAGGCGGGATTGCGGGCGGTATGGACGCCGTGCTTCCCGCAGATGTACTGGAAGGTTGAGACTGAGAACCAGTCATGTGGCTATGACTTCTTTCGACAATTCGACCAGATCGGAGTCGAATAAAATTGTCTTGAGATGTGTAATTGGCAATCTTGCGAATTCTCCCACTGTGGTCGCCAATTTGTTGGCTATAGAATCCTAACAAAACAAAGTCAAATCCAAACCAAGAAATGCTTCGAATTTGATGGGTTGGCCTGAGATTACATATGAATCCCTAAGCACTGACATTACCTAAAGAGAAACCCGCACTTTATTTTCGGAAAATGAGCCTAACATTTCAAGATTCTATTCTCATAGATAGAGAGAAAAAAGGAAATCACTTCATTTTAAGCACGAATAAGTCTTTATTTTTATAAAAGCATAAGTAGTAAACATTTTTGACTAGGGTTCCCATACATGCAAACATACAAAATAACACCAAACAAAGATAGTTAGCATAAATAGGACTCCAGTAAGCATCGGAGTAGATCTCTACTAAACAAAGCCAAAGAAAGTCATGCATTAAAACACACTACTTTGCGTCTACTTAAACCTTTTGATACTAAAAAAAAGAAAAAGAGTCGACGGACTCTTCTAGTCTCCCCGGTGCCCGTGGGTGACAGCCTGCACTATGAGTGCTTGCTGCTCCGCCCGCAGCGCTTGCTGCCTCCCCTCCAAATCCTCGATACGCTCTCTGGCAGCGCGAATGCGCGCTCCTTTCCTGGCAGGATCCAGTGTTCTAACACTCCTCAAAAAGAGGTTTAGCACTCTACGGCGCTCTTCCATCTCATTTTGCAGTTGCCCCATTTCGGCAGCAATTGCATAAAGCCTGTTTGCAGCATCCATAGCCATACGTGCAAGTAATCAATTTATTTGATTTTCATTTGATGAAGTGAAGACACTTATCGAGCCTCCATTTATAGAGTGGTAGAGGAGTCTCGCCATGCAGTACGAATTGCATGGCGGACCCAATTCTGACTACTATAACCACGCTGCCTGTATGAACAAACAAACTTTGCAGAACCGTTTCACCTAATCGATCGTGGTGAAGTCAGCAATGGATTCGGCGGATCATCCACGTCACGAATTGGATGGCAGGCCCAATTCTGACTAGTTCTCCGCACTACTTTTCTGCAGTGAAAATACTCTTATGCCTATTTAGTGAAAAACTGGCTGGCTCTGGCTACCTTGCGGAGCAAACAAAAGATCCCCAAATCACACTGCCTATATGAACAAACAAGCTTTGTACAACCAGCTTACGTGGAAAAGATTCCATATTCTATGCCAATGGACTCGTGACATCCATGTACTGAGTCGTCAAATGAGCCACGTTAATAAAGCCCAAGCTTATACGCATTGGCCCACAGGGTGCCCCAATAGGGCCCCAATGAAAGACAAACAAACGGAACAATGGGACAGCTTTCATCTAATGCCTTTGTTCGGACCGGACTCTTTACTTGTCAACTTCAGCCAATTTCAGGTGCTAGAAAGAAAAAGAAAAAGCAATGGAATTTAGGGACAGATATAGTCTCGCTAAACAGCTAAAGTCAACAGTAGCGGTAGGTTTGGAAACTCGATAAAGAAGCTGGAATAACTCAGAAAGGAAAGAGGCACTTCTCTCTAACAATCTTTAAATAAAAAAGGATAGGTGGAAAGCCAGTCGTTATCCTGGACCCTTAGCCCGAGCATCCTGTTATCATATCTTCGAGACTTGCTGGTCTGCTCTGTATGGAGAACAAGTCCTCTCCCAGCCCAGCTGTACATTTAGGAAGTAGATCGAAAGAAAGGGCAATTAATATAGCGCCTCTATCTACCCAACAAGTCCTATTTGATCTAATTTGATCTAAAAAATCCAACCTGGAAACTGTATCTACCCCAGAAAACCCTCTATCTCCAAGCCCCTTGTATAGTTGGGCAAGCTTTGATGCCTCTACTCCCAACAAGTTGCGGGTCGGGATCGTGGAACTATCGCTCGAGAAGTAAGTAAGCTGGTTTGGTCATTTGGTCATAAGGATAATTGTTCTTCTTAGGTCCGGGGCGGCCGGACCGGGGCCGCGATTGGTAATGGCACAACCAGAAGAGGAGTAGGGGAGACAGGGTTATGCGCTGGGTAGCGCAGCGCATCTGTTTCGGGTACAGAGGCGACGAGGGGTGCTAACCCGGCCACCCAACCCAGCAGGTCAGGGGCGGGCCGGCCATAGGTTCGAATCCTGCCACCTTTCTTGTGGATCATCCTGTGGTTACCGGATGATGGGAATAACAAAACTGAAATTTTGAAATGAGCACGAAATGTCAATATATGAATTGTTTCATTATTCGTTATTTCCGGGTCTTTTCGTTGCATTCACTTACAACAAGAAAGAACCACCAGTGTTTGGTGCAGCACCTGCATTTTGGTGTATTCTTCTTTCTTTCCTTGGTCTTTCGTTCCGTCATATTCCTAATAACTTATCCAATTACAACGTATTAACCGCTAATGCACCTTTCTTTTATCAAATCTCAGGGACATGGTCTAATCATGAGGGTAGTATTTTATCATGGTGTCGGATCCTAAGTTTTTATGGATTCCTTCTTTGTTACCGGGGTCGACCGAAAAGCCATAATGTCTCAAAACGAGGAGGCCATAGAGAAACTCTTTTTTATTCCTTTCCTTCGAACTTCGTGAACAACGTAATTCTATCTCTCCCTCGTTACGAACAAAAAAGTGGGGCTAGGCCTCAACAAGTCAACTACACTCCCTTCTCAATTGCATCAACCCTTGTTGATTCTGAACAAAGTTCGCGAAGGAACCGGACTTTT
>NW_026137473.1:5000-10000 GCF_009805555.1 Andrographis paniculata | reverse complement strand
AGAAGAAAAAAGTGAACTACGGTGACCTGATTCTCTCATAGAAAGCAACTATCTGAGAGATACGTAGGCAGCCCTAAGACTGGGTCCGGTCTAATATATGTATAGAAGGATTGGAAATTAGGGAAGTACAATGATACTGAATTACTAAATGATATTCCGTTAAAGATTGATGCTATGGGATTGTGACCCTAAGGAGGATGCTTTCATGAAGTTAAGGTAAGGGCTGCTTTTCAGGAAGTCAGAGTACGAGCTACACCTGCTAACAGGCCTGTCGAGGGTTGTTTTGTTGAAAGGTATCCCCTTAGTCCATTACTGAATAAGGATATTCAGTAGTAGGCGCAGGAACAGCTGAAAGAAGATCTTTATTAATCCAGCTAGATAAAGACAAGGACTAGTAGAAGAAGCTCTTCTAGCTGCTAGCTCTTGCTCATTGCTTGCTCTTTCTCTAACACCAACACCTTAGCTCAACTCATAACATGACTCAAGGAGCAGGCGTATTACTGCTCTTCGGGAAGTTGGTTTGAAATCAGTCTCTTTCTATAATTTAATAGATCGGTCAGTGCGAAAGACTACATCTCGGGCGAGTTTTAGAACATGGTCGGGAAAGGTTTGAAGAGCTTAGTACATACTTGTGCGTTGGAAAGAAATGAATTCTTAAGATAAGCTATTCCGGAAAGAGCTCTATCTATTACTGCGCGAGATGTAAGCCTCAATGGACTTCTTATTTATGAATCTCGCTACCTCTTAGCTAGAGACTGGGAGAGAGATTTTCGACATAGCAGGGGAATTTCTGCGCATATGGGCTTGCGGCTTCATAAGAGCCTGAAAAAAGGGTGGTCTGTTTCATGTACTTTATTTTATTCGATTAGGGGTCAGTTTCCTTACATCCAGCTGTCGTTCCCCTCGGATTAGAGATTCGAAAGGGGTAAATATCCGTAAAATAAGCAATCCATCCAATTCTCCTTCGGACCCTTTACATTCGTCCTCCTTTCCGTTGGCAAAGATAAGCCAGTCACTTTTTTTTGATAGTGGGTTCTCGTACAAAAGCACTAGTATCAGATAGTCATCTTCTAGGCCATCCAGTAAGCCAGCAAGGTTTAAAGCTAAACCTATTCTGTAGGCCCAGGCTCGACTAAAAGGAGAGGGCATTCGTTACAGTTGTAGTGTAGTCCTTTTTTAAGACAAAAGAGATATCCACAGTCTCTATCCTTTACTCTTACGGGCCAGTAAGAAAGTGCCTGTCCCCCCTTCCGCTCTCCTTGTATTTTTCCATCATGTCCGCCGGCATAGTTTCCTGGGGAACCTCTCATCGGATCCCTACTCCTCATTCGCCCGACATCCTTTTCTTAGTCCCTTTGGTGGATTGAAAATGAATCTCTTTCGCTCTCTACTCTGGTATTTCCCAGTTTCCCCTCATCCCTGCTTTTCCCTAGTTGGGAAATAGTTAATGAATTCGATTCTATGATTCACTATATTGTACCACTATTTGACCTTTTCTATTCAATCCAATATGACCAACATAAGACTTAGCGTAAGTCCCAGGCTTAATACGATGACCCCATCTCGCTACGTTCCCTAAGAGTTTTTTATGCAGATGTTTTGGTACTAATAAATAGAGCAAATTAGTTCAAATAGTTCAGTACAAATAGATTGACTTCCTAGGGAGCACTTCTTCTTATGTCCCCTTCCTCTTCACTCTAGCAAGAGCTACTTCCCTTAAAGCCGTAACTCCGGAAGAGAAAGAGAAAAGAGAACCTGAGATGGCATTTTCTTCAGCTATAGCCGACGGTTGAGCAACTGAGTATTATTCTCTTTCTCTTTTTCTCTGAGGTAACTAAATCGTTAAATCGTATGAGAGAGAAAGAATAAGAAGCAAGGGTCCGAAGGAGGTTGGCATTTACCTACCAGATGCCAGGATAAGGATTTTCAGGGGATATTGAATGAAAAGAGGAAGCAGGACAGACAAGTAAGGCACGAAGAGGTGAACATAAGGTTTAGGCTTGAGGTTTACGTAGCCTATACTATATAAGTATCCCAAGTTGTCGGAATAGACAAAAGGAGCTGCAGGCCAACTCGTAATTGAATCCGATGCTTTGAGAGAAGGGTGTGAGGGAGAAGACGATCTTAGAATCGAGCATCCTTAGAAGCTTACGTCCTATGAACCAACCAATGGCCCCTTCCAAATCTAGCTCGAAAGGCTTGCCCTTCTCTTCTGATTGGGTATCAGAGGCAGGTGCGTATATGTTTCGCGGCAAGTCAGCTCGCTCTTGTCCAGTAACCATTCTGAGTGGAGGTAGGGCGTATTGTTGAACGGGATTGAACTTTTATTAAATGAAAGGAAGCTTTTTTCAGGCTCTTGGCAGTTAACGAAATGTCATCTAAGAGCAGATGCCCTCCTCCTCATTTAGATTCCTACTCCTGCATCGGGAGTTAGAATAGTTGTCCGCCCCTTTCTTTATTACTTGAAAGGTAGTCTTATTGGGGCATTTCGGGATTTCATCCTTCTTGTCGGCTACCCCCTCAACGTTTTGAGTAGGCGTTTGGGACTGGGGATTCTACTGAAGAAAGGGAAAGAATAACGATTTTGACTCCAGCTTTAGTCCCTAGATCGAGGAGCTGATCGATGTACACGACGCAGAAAAGGAAGAGTGAGGATTACTCTAATAGACAGGCTGCAGAACAGAAAGCGCTACATCTTTAAGCAGTGCTCTAGCCTTGAGGATCTTCACTACAATAAAAGCTGTTTAAGCCACGGTAAATACATGCACTTGAGCCTATTGTAATGTAAAGGCGCGTTAGCCCAGTCCCGAAAAGGGCTTTCGTCACGAACTAGCAATTCCCGGTAAGCAAGGTGCGAAGCGCATAGCTAGTTTGGCTTGACCGATCAGATAGACGAGGTTTGCCTCAGACAAGACCCTTTGGGTACTCTGGTAAACTATCATAGCGCACTACTTCTAGAAGAATCGGCTAAGACAGCATTAGATACTTGGCTACAATAGAAAAAAGGAAGAAGGAGAAACTTAGCCCCTCGAAGAACAAGCTCTTCCGCACCGAACTCTGGAAAGGTGCAGCTGTGATGGCTAGGAAGATTTCTACCAACTTTTCATACGGAGCTGCCGAAAGAGAACCCTTCTTTTGCTCTCCTTCTTCCAAGGCTGCTCGTCCCTTCGAACCTTGCTTTCATAAGTCAAAGTACCTGTCTTAGGACCAACTTCCAACGAGTTAGTGCTTTCCGGAAATGGCCTCTGATACGCTGGGCGGTTCACCGTCTGAGGATTCATCCCGAAGTGTACTCTAAGAACATGAGCGACGTCTTCAGGGTCAACCCTATACGGTGGGTTGTCGTGTATAGTGATGGGATCATGGCCTTGTCCTCCCAGGCGTTCTTCCCTCAAATAACCTGGCGGGGGCTCCGTTCTTGTTCCTAGTGGAACACTATTGGGGTAAGTAAGAGGCGACTTCCCCCTATCCACCCTGCTCGGAACCGTGACACTTGGGATCGTGCTCTCAATATAAGATGGCCCTGCGAAATTCGCCTGAAGCCGGGATGGAGATAGTACTGAGGGTGTGGGGCCCGTTTGAAGCGTGACCCTTGAAAAAGCTTGATCTATCATGTTTTGCATCAGATTTTGTTGATCACGCAGCATTGCTTGCATGGTGGCGGTCTGTTGGTTGTTCAATTGCTGAACATAGGCCGCCCATTCGGTGGGTACTTGAGTTGTACCTCCTACAGGCGGGATTGCGGGCGGTATGGACGCCGTGCTTCCCGCAGATGTACTGGAAGGTTGAGACTGAGAACCAGTCATGTGGCTATGACTTCTTTCGACAATTCGACCAGATCGGAGTCGAATAAAATTGTCTTGAGATGTGTAATTGGCAATCTTGCGAATTCTCCCACTGTGGTCGCCAATTTGTTGGCTATAGAATCCTAACAAAACAAAGTCAAATCCAAACCAAGAAATGCTTCGAATTTGATGGGTTGGCCTGAGATTACATATGAATCCCTAAGCACTGACATTACCTAAAGAGAAACCCGCACTTTATTTTCGGAAAATGAGCCTAACATTTCAAGATTCTATTCTCATAGATAGAGAGAAAAAAGGAAATCACTTCATTTTAAGCACGAATAAGTCTTTATTTTTATAAAAGCATAAGTAGTAAACATTTTTGACTAGGGTTCCCATACATGCAAACATACAAAATAACACCAAACAAAGATAGTTAGCATAAATAGGACTCCAGTAAGCATCGGAGTAGATCTCTACTAAACAAAGCCAAAGAAAGTCATGCATTAAAACACACTACTTTGCGTCTACTTAAACCTTTTGATACTAAAAAAAAGAAAAAGAGTCGACGGACTCTTCTAGTCTCCCCGGTGCCCGTGGGTGACAGCCTGCACTATGAGTGCTTGCTGCTCCGCCCGCAGCGCTTGCTGCCTCCCCTCCAAATCCTCGATACGCTCTCTGGCAGCGCGAATGCGCGCTCCTTTCCTGGCAGGATCCAGTGTTCTAACACTCCTCAAAAAGAGGTTTAGCACTCTACGGCGCTCTTCCATCTCATTTTGCAGTTGCCCCATTTCGGCAGCAATTGCATAAAGCCTGTTTGCAGCATCCATAGCCATACGTGCAAGTAATCAATTTATTTGATTTTCATTTGATGAAGTGAAGACACTTATCGAGCCTCCATTTATAGAGTGGTAGAGGAGTCTCGCCATGCAGTACGAATTGCATGGCGGACCCAATTCTGACTACTATAACCACGCTGCCTGTATGAACAAACAAACTTTGCAGAACCGTTTCACCTAATCGATCGTGGTGAAGTCAGCAATGGATTCGGCGGATCATCCACGTCACGAATTGGATGGCAGGCCCAATTCTGACTAGTTCTCCGCACTACTTTTCTGCAGTGAAAATACTCTTATGCCTATTTAGTGAAAAACTGGCTGGCTCTGGCTACCTTGCGGAGCAAACAAAAGATCCCCAAATCACACTGCCTATATG